>NC_058049.1:24164859-24464859 GCF_020085105.1 Siniperca chuatsi
ATATGAACACGTTCAATGAACAGCGCTCTTTGAGCGCGTTCATGCACAACACTGGGTGAGACAAGGTGCTGCTCCAATTTCTTTCCTTCCTCCCTTCTATCCAGTTGATCCTCTTGTCATTCCCAAAGCTGACCACCAATCTTTTCAAAGCAAGAAACCTGAAAATAACGCCGTTCATCTCTCCTTTCACTGGTGTTGAGGCTCATATAGATAAAGCTGTAGCAAATTCATGAGAGAAGTTAGGCCAGCCATCTAATTGACTGAGATGTTAGTTAAATGTTTTCACTCACCAGCAGCAGACACTACACATCTTTTACACAGAGATAAACATTAGAAATTATGTGTTAATTTAATTAGAGGCTCTCATTCATGTGTAATTGGAAAATAAGGGCAAAGTACACCATTAGATACTAGATGCCAGTAGACACAAGACCAACTCAGACACCAACACTGTTGGTCAATTTAACAATGCAGTTGTCCATACCTTCACTTCTTCATCATCCATTAAATTATGCATTCCTAAACATTCAGCAATCTATCATCCGTCATCATTGTCCATCCACTCAGAATGAAGTCATACAGACAGTGGATCAGTCATCCATCCATCAGTTAGCCAGTCAATTAGTCACCCATCCATCCAGTCAGCAAGTGCCGAGTCTGGTTGAAGCAACCAGTTGGGTCGGGTCATGTGAGTAATGAAGAGGAAGAGACAGATTCACAGAAAACCATGGAGTCATGACCCACATATCATCCCACTCTGACTCACTTTATGGTTCCTCTCATCTTTCTGTCTCCACTCACCTGTCTCTCTTTTCTCTCAGCCCCCACTGTTTAAACTCTTGACTCATCTTTTCACAGAAAGTGGACTGCAGCCTCTCCAGGGACACAAATTACTGTGGATGACTGTGGTTTCTTTTCCTGTTTCTTTCTCTGGTGTTCATTCACTGTTTTCTGGACAGCAGTCATGAGAGAACATGGGTGCAAAACTCCACAGCTACTGCTCACAAGTCTGAGATAATGTTTGTGTAGTGGCGAGTAAATATTGTTTTCCAAGTCCTGCAATCCATTATGTGATTTAAACTATTACTAGTTTAAATCACAATGATTTTTCATTTCTGTGGAAATTTTTAAAGCAGAAAAAGAGTCTCACACTACTATATTTTATAAAAGATATGTTCCTTCAAGGGTAATTTTTTGACTGGGCCCAATCCTGCTGCCAGGCCTGGAAGGGAATGGTGGTGGTTGGGACTATGGCCAAACTTTTGGAGGGTCAAAACTGGCTAGATACCCTCTCCTGATTTGCAAATGTAACCTCTGCTGCAAAGCTGAATTTGACCTGTTTGATATACTGATGATTTGGAAGAAGAAGGGTTCAACTAAAGACCCAGGGTTCTCAGGCATGAGGTGCATCTCTTACTTTGCTGCCACCATAGTATAAAAGCAAATAGCTAAAAACACAGTAAAAGTAAATTTAATTTCCCCTTAGGATGAGAGGGTAAATGTACCATAACTTTTGCATAAAAAATATGCTTTGAATGTAATAAAATCCCATCGGAAAATGGAATGGTCAAGTCAAACTTTCTGTCTTTTATAAGGACATATGTAACTAATGTTAGCATTTTAACATTAGCAAGGTGTGAAAAAAACAGTATGGTCCATGCTAACAGTAAAGGCTAGCATTAAGTTGTTCTGTTAAAGATCAGCTTGCTGCATAAGGTGATATTGTGTTGGTCACAGAAGTCACAGTACTGTTAAATTATTTTTATTATTATTTATTTAAGCACACATGAAGAAAATGTACTTAAGTCAAACACTGACACTGACAGCACAAGAGTTCTGTTTTTAGTTTTATTCCAGGGGATATCTGTGACACATGGTTTTATAGTCCTGGACTAATGTTAATGTTACCATGTCCAACAAGCTAACATCCCCTGCATTTTAGCTAATGTCAGCCAGGCTAGCCTTGAATCTATACTTAGCTAATTTATCCATGTATTTCTTTCACAAGTAGCACAGTACAAGAAACAATATTTAGCTAGTTTTTGGGGTTAGCCTTCGGGCTTTTACCTGACAGACAACATCATTTTAACACTGCAATATGTAAAGTCCTGTGAGGAAAGAAAAACTGTGTGGATAAATATTATTAAATCTCGTTAAATATTCTATAAGTTATTTGAAAAAGAGTAGCCTACTGCTAAAGGAAGTGGCTTGCAGACCTGGGGTTTCCATGCATGAGGTCTGCAGTTGGACCCTCTCCATGTTACTCTCAAAGTATTCACAAGCATCCGGAGGTTCTATGGAACCAGACTAGCACAGTGTCACAGTGTAGTAATGTATGGCAGTTTGAATCTAAAGCCCAAAAGCATTAAAAAAGTCTCTAAAAATGAAGTGTGGGGCCTTGTGTTTCCAGTAAGGGCCCTCATAGTCCCTCATATTCAGTATTGCAGGCTGGTGAGAAGGGGAAGTAGGGAGAAGAGCGGCGGTGCTGCCTGATGAAGAAGGCCCTTGACTACGGTAGGTGCCTTACCAAGGTACAGTCGTCTGTGTATGTACACTTGCACTACACTAAGAGAGTTGAATAGGCCCAGCAATAGTTATACAACTACAACACTTTTGTAGTTAACAGCAGTCAAACTGGGGGCTAAATGTGGCGGCTGCTGCTTGTGTAACTGACGAAAAGAAATGCCACTGTCCTGAAAAAACCCCTTGCTACCAGTTTTCATCCACCCAACTGTCCATCATGAATAGACCAGCAGATACTAGAGCAGTTTATTTTATACTGCATGTTATCAGACATACATTTTTAAATTCTTCTTGCAGCGTCTTGTGCGCAGACACTACACAAGTGCTGAAATTCATTTACTTCCATAGCTAACCAAGTAGTTTCTGAAGGCGTCTCCTACAGACGCCAAGGACACCATGTGCATCTGTACACAACGCCAAGGGGCGTGACAAAACTTCGGTATTTAATGGGAATGACAACAGGCTGTGACACCACTATGTCACTTTGAGACAGTATTGCACTATAGGAACTGTATGTCCACTGCTTGTAAATTTTGAGTTTAATTGGTCGTTTATAGTTTCAATTTTTATTCTACTCTTATCTTTATTTTATATACTTTGAATTATTATTATTTTTTACCTTTTTCTTTTTATCTGTACTTATTTCTGTTCTTGTGCTGCTGCAATGCCTGAATTTCCCCTCTGGGGATCAATAAAGGATTATCCTTATCTTAACTTATACAGTATACTTAAATTTGTATACCATCCGCTTAATAGATTGCAGTAGTATCACTGTCAATTGCATCATGTTTAAGTCTGTATCCTAATAGTTTCTTTTTCAAATAACCAATTTTCCTATGAGGTACATTCAAGTTTCATCTTTTTAATTACTTAGAAGATTTTCCAACCACTGAAAATGTTTTATTAATGCCTCACAGTTCAGTTTTTATCCCTCAACTGTCTTCATTTATTCGATTTTTATCTTCCACATGTATAAACATTCCATTCTTATCACATTAGTATAAATGAAAATTAAAATGTCTCCTGCCTGTACAAAAGAGTACTTAATGATCCTGCAACTGAGATAAACTAGTGACAATGTATTCTAAAATGTTTTCTGTAGACAAGAATTAGTAGATCAAAGATTTGCTTCCTCATTTCAGAGAAGTTAGCGGGATGCAGAAATAATCATGCAATGCAAACAGATTAGGCAGATTTCAGAGGATTGGGCGGGTAAACAAATGCAAATAGTGATATGATGTAAACACATGCATATTCAAAAAAAACCCCAAAAATGTTCACACATGCGCATAATCCCTCAGAAACTGTTTATATGTGCTGCTGGGAAGTCTCTGTTTGGACGCTTTTGACTTGGAACATGAAATAGATTTTTAGATATATATCCCACCCACAAAGAGTGTGTTTATTTTTACCCAGCTGCAAGTGTGTGCTCTTAGTTGAGTACAGAGTATGTGTATGTGTGTGTATTCCTATGTGTGAATATTTTAGAGCAGGTGGATGTATCCTTATGTTAATTTATAAATGCGTGTATGCGCGTATGCAGTCTCTCCAGTCAAATGTGGCTGATTTCTGCTGCACACACAAAATAAGCCTGAAGCTTTGCTTATGATCTTCTGTGTAATTGAATCAACCAATCACGATGCTTAATTTTTTATTATCGTCCTGTTTTGGGGGGATTGTAAAGAGCTCTGTCGACAGCATGTTGCAATGACACGCAAAGAGGTAACACACACATACATCATAAACACTGACTCAATGCCTAGAAGATGGCACAAAATGTACATCCAAACACCAAAACAACAACACTGACTCACCAAAAAAAATAAAAAATCACAAACACACTCCACACACACACACACACACACACACACACACACACACAGAGTTAGATGAATGGCCTGCTGACAGATGTGATGCAGACTTGACGAAGGAGGCGGTTTATTCTTAGATAGAAACTGTGGCACATTACAGACGAGAGAGAGAGAGAGAGAGAGAGAGAGAGAGAGAGAGAGAGAGAGAGAGAGAGAGAGAATTAAAAAGAAAGATGACAAATTAAACTGTAACTTCACCAAAATGGTCGCTTTTCACAAATCAAAAAGAAAATCAGACTGGATTTTAAGTTGATGAACACGTATTCAAGTTCATATTAATGGGTTGTAAATGGGTTTCATAAGCTTCAAAAGCCTGCATGTCATTTTTCAGCCAATAGACAATTTGAAGATCTCTGGAAACTGTTAACACACACAATTTGAACAATATTTTAGCCTCCGTCTCATGGCATCCACAAGTCTGCTGTCAAGTCTGAAAACACACACACACACACACACACACACACACACACACACACACACACACACACATTGACTTGCTTGTGCTGAGTGAGAGAGTGACGTGAGCAGGCGCTTAACGAAGCGGGAAAAGTTGAGAGGAGAAATGGCAGAGTGAACAGGTCCAGGCGGAAAAAAAACTAAATCTTTTTGGATTTTTCCAAAAGAGAAGGAAGAGTAAGAAGTTAGCCTGTGTAGTAACTTTTCAATAATGGTGTAATTACCCATTGAAGTACATTTCTCCTCATCTTGATTGTAGGTGCCAACGTTATTATGAGCTTCATTTGAGTTGATTTCATGGTTTTGCAGAGGGAGAGGGTAGCAGCAGCAAAGATGAGCTACAGACTGAGCCGGCAGCAGCAGCAGGTGAGTCAGAAGAATCAGGCGTGAAAATTAGTAACAGCCATTTGGTGTTACTTTGTAGGCCTAATACTTTGTGTTTGTGCAATTTTGATTAGCTAAAATCTTAATGCTACACGTACACTGGAATGGTTCCAAAGTCCTGCCCCCCTTGGTTACTGTTGCTAGATTGACAAGCTTGACAAAAAGAAACACAGCGACAACTCAGCAGACTGTTGCTAAAAAGCTGCTCTGTTTCAACATTGTTAGTCTGATAAAACGTGCGTGCAGGCTAAAATTCAATGTTACTAACCCTGCTACTAACCCTCACCAGCGGTGAAGGGCCAGGAAGAATAACATATCATACTACTTTTACTCGTAGTGGAGTATTTTCAGAATGGGGGTATTAGTACTTTTGCTTAAGTAATGGACCGGAATACTTCTTCTACTGTACCTCTGGTTAGCACACCCACAGCCTAACTGCACCTGTGTGTTACCGGCCGAGCCTCCCTCTTTAAGGAAGGTGGCCTTGTGGGTTAACCTGTGTGTGTGACGGAGTCTTGTTGTGAGAGAAGTATCATCACTACACTGCATGAACTGTATCTGAAAATACAGTAATAGTGATAGCAATTGTGAAGTGCTCTGTTTCTCTATACTAATACTGTCATAGTGAGCCTCTATGCCCCCCTTATCCTTGTGTGCTTCAGTGTACCTGTCTCTCCTTATGTTTCTTGGCTGTCCCCTGTCCGTGGTTGTGGTTGTGTGTGTGTGTGTGTGTGTATCCACGTTCTGGTCTGGCTTTCTGGTCTCCTGTCTGCTGCTGATCACCGGCACACCTGACTTCAATCATCATCAATCTACTTCGCTTATCTACCGGGCTCTTCCACACTACTGACGCCAGATCGTCCTCCGTACATGTGTACGTGCACCTTGTAACGGCTCCTGCTACACTTTAAGTTAAGTTGAGTGAAGTTTTGTTCTTGTTACTTGCCTTGGTGGTAACTCTTTTCTGTCTTTGCCACAGACTCTCGCTCTGCCGGTGATCGCAGTCTCAGTCTGTCCTTGGGTCTCCTGGATATCTGTGACCACACCAGTTACCACGCCACCCTCGCCATCCGGCCGAATTCGCCTCCGGAGCCTGCCATCTTCCAGGACCAAACTCCAGGCTTCACGTGTCCACCGCTTGGTCGGCTCAGCCCTTCCCACTACGCTGGGCATTCCAGAGCCAGCCCACCTTGGTTTTAAATTCAAATCTATGTACTATTAAGAGCTCTTAAAAGGCTTAAAACTGGCGCTGCGAGCTGTAAAAAGTATCATAGTATCACAAACATTTTCATGGTATTTATTTGGATTTTATTTGGAAGTCTTTTTTTGAGATTAAGTTACCGGTTACCTTTTCTTGTCTAACACACAAAGATCCTTTAGTTTGTACATTTTCCTGACAATGTGAGACAGGTTGACAGTAGACAGCTAGGAAAAAAAAAACACTTATGTCTGCTGAGAAGAAGAGGTGAGAAGGAAAAGACCCATATGCCTCTGGGGGGAAAAAACAGATGGAGCATAGAAAAGAATGAATATGTGACACTTGACGAGAAAGAGATGAAGAGATGGATTAAAAGAGAAACAGAAAGAAGTGGAAAGACGAAAAAAGACAGGCTGCAGAAAGTGATATTTTTGCATGTCTAAATGCTATCTTTGACTTTATACTTGTGTATGTGAGTGTCAGTAAATAATTCTTGAACCCCTAAAAACAACATGAGCATTCAGCCATTATTTGTTTGAAGTCTTGCTTTTTGGTCTTTCCCCTCCTTTTTTATTCCGTCATTCTTAACCTTTGTCATTATCTTCAACACACACACACACACACACACACACATTAATGCACTATAACATTTATCATAGAAGTCAGAGTTCATTCTTCCCTGAGGAAGTCATGACCTCTCCCACTAATGCACTCTCTCTTTTTTCATTATTTGCCTCTCGTGCCCTCCACGCTTTATTGAGACGTCCTATGATTCTTTAATCTCTCAAGACCTTCCCTCTTCTCCCGGAGGTATAAAGCACATTAACCATTTAAACCAGTTATGAACCATCAAATACCATGTGTCTCATACAACTGGATTCAGATTCTCCTAAAATTCATACTCTGTGTTGGCCTCTCAACCCTACATAAGTGATACATTGCCTAATATCACCATTATTTGAAAAGTAACAATATAACTGAGCTTATCACAAGCTGGGAAGAATAACATATCATACTACTTTTTATATAACTTGGCTTAAAGGAAAATCAAGTTTATTACAACTTAGGTCTTATTATTGTAGTTTTGTCAACAGTTATGATAACATTGAACTCGCTTACGTAGTAAGATCTGGGAACACAGCGACATCACTATCACTATCCTATGACAAAGTCCAATGGGGTAAGTAACACATACAGTAAAACAGTCAGATAGGTTTTAAACAAGTTTAGCTAGATTATCTAAACCACTTTGTTAATAGTTCTGAATCAGGACCTTCAGTATTTGGAGCAAGTAGCTAGTACAGTAGGCTACAGTTGTTCATTGAAGGTGTCAGATACACTGAATCTCATTTTCAGGTTGTAGGTACAGGTTGTTAACATTAATTAGACTGCCACACTGTAATGTTTCTGCCTTCTCAGCCAACAAAAGGTGATTAGACACCTTTGCGTAATTATTTTAGCCCTTAGTTACTTGCAAATGTTGAATGGTAAACCTAATAAAATTTCAAAGGATTCAGATTCGATAAGTGGATTTGATACTGCATTTGAATTTGAAAAAATACTATTGAACCCAAAATCATATCTGTCCAACACACAAATCTGTGTCTCCATAAATGATCATGTTTTATCGTCAGCCCCTTTAACATGTGGTGATCCACAAGGATCAGTTCTTGTTCCAGTTCTGTTTTCTGTGCGTACATGGTGCCATGTCTGACTCTCTTCTTCTCTCCCAAGATGTTTCCCCTTTCTCTTTTTTTCTCCCTTAAGCCTTTTTCGCTATCTCCTAGCATTGACGAACAAGGGAGAGAGTATGAACAAGGCACATGTACAGAGTGACATGGACGAATGTGTATGTGTATCTTTTTGCCCTTAGCCAGAGGAAAAGAAAGCAAGAAAAGGTAAAATAACTGTGTGAAAGCGACCCATAGCTAGCAGGAGAGGAGGGATGGTAAGAAATAGAGATTTGCTCATAGCTCACATCCCTTCCCTCTTTCTTCCCAAATCATCTGTGACACTGTCCTGCATATCCCATTGTGTGCGTGTGTGTGTGTGTGTGTACTACTTCCACCCCACTCGATCCCACATTAATTATAATCAGATTGGTTATTGATCACACACACGCTCTCAGTATTGATCCAACGTATGCAGTCTGGTAGAGGGTCATGAAACACTTTCTCCAGAGTCTGGAGGCACAGAGAGAGGGAAAGCCATTTTAGTCAGTGCCTTGTACAAATGACTATATTCCCAGCAAGCAAAGTGTGTTGCAAGTCACCCATGAGCACCTTTTGTTGAGGAACCTGATCTGGAACTTTGATTCCTTTGTGCTAAAAAATACAGCTCAAAGTGGTACATTTTCAAAACCATTACAGCTTAAAATGTCATGTACAGTTTAGGAGTCCTCATTTAGAAAATATAAAGTGTAATTAAGAACATACGAGGTGCCTAAAAGGGGACATTTTTGCTGGTTTGTATATTTAATAAGTGTTACAGAGCATCTTTTGATCAAATCCACACAATGTATGGGACACAATTAAATGTACTTGAGAAACTACAACATAAGTAGGCTATGCAGAGAGGATAGGAAGAGGAAGGTTAAGTGAGAGAAAGAAACAGAGGGGTAAACAGAAAATCATAGCAGAGAGTAATAAGTAATTTGTACATCTAATACAGAAACATCTCTTTGCACAAGAAGTGGACAAGGAAAACTCATTTGTCATAGGTTTTAATATTACCTTTTAAACTATACATAGGGCAAAACACACACTTTGGCATAAACACTTCCTCGTCTGTAGTAAATACTTATTCTGATAGCAACAGAACACTGCAACCACAATAGAATACTTCCATAACAAGTAGAAATATTTAACAGATTTTTGTGGTCAGCCTGGTTCAATCCTCTTTTGGCTATGTGTTTGTGTGTGTCAGCTCATATTATGAGTCAAGCTGGATGCAGAAAACTGATCGTCGAC
This sequence comes from Siniperca chuatsi, assembly GCF_020085105.1. Taxonomy (NCBI): domain Eukaryota; kingdom Metazoa; phylum Chordata; class Actinopteri; order Centrarchiformes; family Sinipercidae; genus Siniperca; species Siniperca chuatsi. The sequence goes on from NC_058049.1 coordinate 24,174,261, forward strand.
GCTTCTATGACTCACTCTGACAGCCAGCAGTCATTTTGCACACATACACAGCCATGGTGAGAAGAGAGCTGAATCTGCAGCGTGTTGTTTTTATAGGCAATACCTATGAGTCTGGCCTTGTAAGCCTTAGAAGATTAGTTTAAACTGAATTTTATTTATTTATTTTGGGGGGCTATAATGTATTGCTAGGTATGATAACAACTAGGAACCAAGACAGCCCGGTGTAAAATAATTTTTCTTGGATTTTTGTTTTAACTGCAACAAAAAGTTGGGTTTATTTCTGCAGGAAGACTGCAGTTTACAGTGAAGGAGGTTCTCTGGTGCTGAAGCACAATATTCTTCAACAAATACAAAAAAAAAAGAGAAAATGGGGAAAACCACAAAAGAGATTCTGCTATACAGTGAAACTACATATTTTTTTAAACTGCAAATGGCATTTCTAAAATCAGATTTTCAATTATACTCTTTTCCATAAATGCTCACATGTCATAAAAAATCAATACCAATAATTTTTTTAAATGAAAACCAAAAGTCTTATATAAAAGTGTGCTTAATAATACCCCATAATTGGTTGATCAGCTGTAATTTAGACTGAAGAATCTGTGCCATATTTACGAAGACTGGCTATGCTTTTTATGTGCATGTTTGTAGTAGGAAAAAAAAAACTATTAATCTAATTTGAACTACCTTTATAGACTGATGTGATGTAATGCACAGTGTACATCATAATAGATTCAGGTATACTGATACAAAATATATGAGAATAGGGTATTTCCAGTAAAAATCATGCACAAATCATTGCCTTTGAAGATGTAAAATAAAGTTGTAATGTAAAATGTTTGTTAATTACTGCTTGTGATACCTTATGATGGTCACTGCCTATAGAACTTAGAATTTATCCACCTTTCTATGCACCACTACTGCATCACTGCATGCATCACTGTTAAAGTGCATCCTGTGACTGTGAGCTTTCCTTACGCATGCAGTATATGTAACCACTGGTATTAAACCGACAGTTTTAGTTACAATGGACATGAAAGTTTCCAAAAGCTTATTTTCTATGTGTGAACCAAATTCATCAGATATACAAGTGGGAAATACTTCAAGCCAAATGCGCTCCAGATTGCGCCTTTAAAGACTACCAGCCATTTCACAGACAGTACAGCCGTGTATATGTGAGTGGGATGAGACGGCAATAAACATAACAGCTTGATGGCCTTCTAGTCTTGGCACGGCCTCCGTTCATCTACATCTTGTTTCATAAATTCACAGCTTGACTCTGATTTCTGCCTCATTACACTGTGAACAGAGAGAATAGGCCTGTCTGTGTGTGTGTGTGTGTGTGTGTGTGTGTGTGTGTGTGTGTGTGTAAGAGTGTGTCAGACTGAGACGTGAGATTACTGTCTCTGTCTCCAAGGAGCGATTCTCCCTAGCAATTGAAGTAGGCACTTATTTACACACACACACACACACACATTCAGATGCACATACGCCCATGCAGTGAAAATTGTGCACACATGCTCTTACACAGTAACAAATACACATTCTCCCACACACACACACACACTCACACACACACCTTCACGCACACATATACTCAAAAACACATGACTAAAAATCACAGAGGGGGTCAACATCAGTTCGGCATTTGCATAAAAAAAAACAGTTGCTAGTTTTCAAGAAAGCAAGCTGCTTCTCTTAAACGCAACTGGACAGCAGGAGGGACAGAAGAGAAGAGACCTTGAGTTCACGATCATGAGAAAAGACAAGAGAAAAAGGAAGACAGTATAACAAGGGTTATGTGGGAACAGACAGAGCGGTACCATGAAAGAGAGAAAAAAGGCGAGAGATGAAGAGGAGGAGAAATATCTTGGTCAATATGCTTTGCTCTTTTTATCTCATTAAGCTTCAAAGGAATCTAACAATTACCTTGGCCATGTTAAATAAATATATTAGCCCAGTAGAACTAGATATCTACACACACACACACACACACACACACTCCTACATTACCAGCAGTGGACTATCATTCTACACCAGCCAAGTGTGGACCTTTGTTTCTTGTCATTTTGAAAAAAACAAAAATGAAATAGAAAAGTTACTTTTAAGGTCTTTTCTCATAATATTACTGCAAATGTGCTTGAATTTTTTTTTTTAAAGAAATTGCCAAGAGGGGACTTGCATCCTTGTTAAAAATGAACAAATCGCCTACTCGTACCACAAATTATCCATTTCTTTCTAAAATGGATAATTTAACTTTAGTGTTATCAATATTTAAACATTCCTCTGTGATACAAATATTACAAAAATAATCGTGCCCACTTTAATTAAGAATAAATAATGTTTTACCTGCAAATCAGAAGTAATTTGGCTGCATGCACTAATATCAAGGACTGCATTATTAGCAACAAAATTTACTTTATTTATCTATTTACCTTTAAAGGTTTTTTTTGCATTTTACATTTGTAGTGTGCCTTCCACTTTATGCAAACCTTCAGTTTCATTGTTGCAATGCTGCATCATGAGACAGACGTCAGATATGTTCCATGTTGTCTGTTGTGACATATTATATGTTGTGATTTCTGAGTGCATTTTTTTGCATTTCTACTTGCGAACAATGGAAAATCATCTAAAGGCTCTCTGGCAAATTATTTATTTTCCTCTGCAGAGACAGAGCAGGAAACATATTTACAAAAGAGAAACATTATCAAACACTAAGTAATTCTTTTCTGTCAAACTTCTGGGTATCGTTTAAAAAGTTTCGATACCAGTACCAAAACAAGTACCCTTAAAGTGATACCGAAACAAATAGAGTACTTCATTTGATACCCATCATGTGAATGGAAGCATTCAGTTGCATAAAATGACACCACTCCTCCCCATCGAAATGATTTTTACATGATTAAGTGTTCTTTAATTCGATTTTAATGATTTTAATGCTGTGTAGAGAGCCAGCCAAATACAATCAAAGAAACAAACACTCACATAAAAGTTAAATCATATTTCTGCATGTGTCTACCTGTCTGAACATGACATATGGTTGCTATGAAGTACAAGTACAAGTGACTGTCATCAAATATTGCTTTTTAAACTTATGATTTAAACAACACTAAAGCTCTAATTGGACAGGATCAATGTTACGTATATAATAAAAGATGTCACTCAAATGGTATTTCAGTCACTGGTAAATTACAGTTTAGACAATGGCCAAGACAATAAAAGTAAATAAACTAAGTAAGTAAATTGTGTACAGCAGTTTATCTTGTACATATCCTGCATAAATGTCCTGAATGACAATAAGCAATTCAGAGAAATACTTTGAGATGGATTACAACGTACACTTGAATTCATATCCATTGAGGTCTTAAGTCCCATCTTAAAGCGGATCTTATCCCCTCACGGCACGGCAACCAAGCTTCATTCGGCCCACCTCAGCTCCACCTCTCACCCATTTTTGGATTCGCTGGAGTCAAGGACTGCCAAAATGGTGATGGTAGGAGCCACCAGAGCCGCCTACCTTGAGCTTCACAATGGCTCTTCACAAACCTATGGGTGACGCCACGGACACTGCGTCTATGCTCCTAACACACAGGTGTGCGTGTGTACGTATGTACCGACACACACACGCACATAGAAATGTTATCCCTGCTCAACCCCCTTTTACTATCACTCTTCATCTAGCACTTCCATCCACTGAGGCTCTACTTTTCCATTTTTTCGGTAATCTCTTCCATAGTACTGATTACCACATTTTGATTGTATTATTATACACATCACTCCCAAAAAAAGTAAACTATCATTACTTTAATTTTCCGGTAATTAAATCTGATTATTTGGATTTAACCAAAAAACTAGTCCATACAAAGGGTGTAAAAGGAGTAAAAATTATCATCATCACTGAAACATGCTTCATGCATTGTCACACCTATACAGTGTATGTGTATGTGGGTGCATGCACAAACACACTGCTGATCACTTTCAAAAATCAAAAATGAATCAACCAGTGTGTGGAATATTAAAAAAAATCTCAGATTAACCTATTTCTGCTGTAAATGTAAAAATCAAGAGTATTTTTAAGAATTCTACCATTTAAATATCATTATATGCAACTTCATACACTCATGTGACGTGGATACAGTGTCAGCTTGAGTACCGACACACAAACATTATTTCTAGTGTCACATTCACTCCCTTTATGCATGCCCTGTGTCAGCCTTCTGTTTGAGAGCAGCTGTGCCATGCTTTTAAATATGTGTAGAGACACCACCAACAGCATACTGTGACTTGTAGAATTCTTTTAGCTGCAGGACACATATTAATGAACTGAACAATGTCTCTGTGCCTTAATATTATCATCAGTTTGAACATGGTGTAAAAAAAACAACAAACCAAAAAAAAAAAAAAAAGAAGTAAAATGGATCTAGTCTTTTAAGCTCATGTAGGATTTCAGGTCACTGAGGTGGGTCTTACAGTTGTTGTGGCTAATAATGTTCAAAGAGCAGCAAGGCACAGTCAGTACTACTATAAGTATTTAAGCTGGGGGACAAATGCTAATAAACAAGAGGAGTGCTTTATTGTCTTTGCAGGGTTCAATGTTGATGTGTCAGGTTGGAAGTTGTACTTGCCCCTAGCAAGGTCCAGCAGATTTTTATTTTTTAACTTTTTCAATCCATTTAAAGGTGCTTTGTGACATGTTTTATTTCTTAAAATAAAGACCACATTTCTATTAGACCCAGATGGCAAGCAAATGTTGCTTAAAAGTGAGAGTAAGTAACTTATGGAAGATGAAACAGCACAATAATGTTTTGGATGAAAAGTTGAACTCATAAGCAAAATCCCAATTAAATACACTCAGGGCTGTTGCTGCTACAGCCTTACTTGGTCTGGTTGACCAATAGCTAATGTTAGCAAACGTTATATAAAAATTGCTGAATCTTTTTGCCTCTTCTCTACTTTTGCTGCTGAGAAAGCTGCACTAATATTTTTTTATATAAACTATGGATCACATGATTAAGTGTAATCAGAAAAGGGTCACTCGACAAACCCCCAATAAATTGTCTCTCAACTCTGCATTTCATCTTATCATTTTGGTGTCCCGGCCCACAAGCTCTGTTCTCATTAACATCAAATGCGGCTGCAACGAGCAGCTGCGTTACCTGCTGAGCTCCAAACAGCTGAGAGACAAAGTTAGCAATTAGCTAGTGAACACAGTGGAGCATTTAGCAGCTTAAGAGGAAGATACTTTTCTCAGGAGTTCTCAGGAGACCAAAACAATGCTAAAAGGAGACGTACTGTACATATACATTTACCAGGTAGTCAGAGACACAACTTCAAATGAATGCTAGTGTTGCTGAATGTGTATATAAGCAACTGTTTGCTAACTCATTCACCACCAACAACTTATAGGCAGAACAAAAAAAAGGAATGGAGCTTTAAAGACTGTAATACAAGTCTTTCACTCGCCTCTTTGTTCAAAAGTTTCATATGTGTTGCACCTCTGGGTGTGGTAAGGGTGGTCAGAAGTGTGCTTTGTAGCACCTGTAACCGCACACTGGAGGTCTGCAAAAACAAGATTTTCAGCTGGTTTTATATTGCTATTTAAAGACAGATAATATGCACTTGGGACAGGTGTGCTAATGTGAAACTGAAATATGGATCTATGAAGCAATTTTAATTCCTTCTTTCTTCTTTCCATTCTTTCTTTTACTGCCATCTTCCTAACCTGTGACCCAGATAAATGTCTATGGCCAAAGGGCTAAGAGATTATAGTTAAATATGGATCTATGCTTGAATAAATCCCACATACATATCATCTACATTGACAAAAAATTATGTGACCTGCAGCCACAAGGTAATCTGGGTCGTCTGCCCACCCCAGGGTGAAGCACATGAATTGTATCCCTCAGAAACAACCCCGTCTCATTTGTGGATGTTAAAATAACACAGAATGTACTAGAATAGGAGCCGGAGAAGCTCTGTGTTTAAATGTCAGTTGTACCTGTGAGGCCTCTGTAGTTATTAGTGCTGTTACAGCAGCTGGTGAGTTACAGGGGTGTTTTTATCTACTGTGTCCTCTATTCTGTAGTGAACTGTTTCATTAAAAAATATCAAAAGTCAGAGTCTGTCTCTACCTGACCACAGAGAGCCGTATGTAATGTCTGTTTTCTCACCATGCTTCAAATACTTTTGACAGACTGGCCATATCAAAGCCCATCTGCTGTTGTTATTCCTCAAATTGTTGTTCCTAATTATTCTAAATTTACTTTCATCAAGATCTAGTGGTAGAATATTTTTAATATTTTGACACCTTTTGTCAAGAACAAGGTTGCGAGGTTGTGAATAAACTTTTTGCCAAGTGAGACCAATAGAGACTAATTAATACCTGAGGCACAAGGTGAGTGCAGTTGACTAATGGGTAGGATAGAAAACCAACAGTATTTGCCTCCAGGACCAGGACTGAGAACAACTGGTACAGGGTGCTCAGCAGGTTAGAAAATTGTTTGACTTTGATTGAGGTTTGCAAATTACGTAGCATTTTTGGAGCCATAATCATGGTATGCTGATTGAATTTAATCCAAAATTCAGTCATATGTAGGCATTAATGGCACTGTAGACTGATCTGATATTGATCCCTTGCTAAATGTTCCACTTCCCATGTTCAAAGGTTCCTTCTGTCTTTGCACTGCCCTTCAAAATGTTATACAGTATCAAACACACTTGGCACAAAAAGGTGGTTGCTATTCTTAAAAATCTCATTACAAACATTAAATTAAACACGACATTAAATGATGTGAAAAAGAAACTATTTTAAGAGATAAATTGTTGATGTGTATTACAAGAAAATTAGTAATACTGCTGACAATTAGTTTATACTTTTGACCATTTAATTTTACTAAACAAATTACAGTTTTGGTTTTCATGATCAGAACTGGTACCATGCAAATTGTGTGGTACTGTGGAACCCAGGCAATTTGTTCTCATGCTCTCAGATCTGCCCCTCTTGTAATTGCTGACGGGGTACCACAAGGGTCTGTTCTTGGTCTTTTGTTATTTACAAATAATATAACCATGGTTCTCTTTTTGAGGACAGGAAAACCATTTTGCAATTGACTGTTACGTTCATGCTTGACTATGGAAATATCCTGTACTGCTTCAAACAACTTGATGCAGTTCACCACTGTTCATTACAGGAGATACATTTCATACTTATCATTGTGTATTATGAAAAAGTAGTCTAGGATTAAATAAAGTTGTAAATAAATAAATGATTAGTCAATCTCATCCCACACTGGGCTGTCATGAGAGTTGTGTCCATCCTACAGAGGATTTCAGCTCAGCTCAGATTCCCAGGACATCAGGAAGTGCTTTCATTGTGACTTTGATTGAAAAGAAGCAAGCAAAGACACAAACATTTATAATCACTTAAGCTCCACTGAATACAGAGTTGTATCATTAGGGATGCAGTGTAAAACACAGATGGATTCAAGTGTTAAATGGTATAAAAGGAAAATAGAAAGAAAGAGAAATCCTTTCAAGTGGCTCTACTGCCTGTTGAGATTCAAGTGGACAAACAAGGCAGTCTTAGAGGGTTCCCTCTCAATAATTAACCACTTCAGCGTCACTCGGAGCGTTCCAGTGCATGTATGTGGGTCAGTATGGAGCACCTTTTTGACGTTCCAGTCAGGGCTGCTACATATACGTTTCAAAGTTCCTGACACATCCAATATTGAACAGGTTCACACACACACACACACACACACACACACACACACAGAGGAATGATTTATTTATGTCTGCACATATTGTCCATACATTTTTGTCTACAGAGCACAGGACATGGAAATCAAAACATACATTCATAGCGCTCATTTTAGACATTTTCACATTTAAACGCTCACTGCACATACATTAAAGGCATAAATGGCATTTCAGGAGATATAAGAAGGCACATTCGAGCACTTAAGAGCACATTCACGTAATACCTCATGCATCAACTCTTAGTCTTCTATGGCACTTAGAAGCACTTGTATGAAAAATAGTCAGTATACAATGTTTATCACCCATGGTTCTTGACAGCTGACATGCACATTTTGTAGTGCTGCTGGTAAATACATACTTTTCAGTTCAAACAAGTAGCTGCAAAGAGATACTGGACACAAACTCTTAATCCTCTCTGAGGCTGGGATCACATTTAAAGTGCTGATCCTCCACTTGCTTGCTTGTATTTTGGTGACGTCTTTAGTGTCATGTATCCATCTGTGTTGTGTTTCTGCGCAGCATCACAAGACAATTTAACAGTGCCCATTGTTGCCAAGTTTTTGCTTTCTGTAAGTGATAGTCCATTCTATATCTGTTCAGCTACAGTGGCTTTCAGTGCTCATGCTTACTATGCCATTTTTAAAATGAAATGAAAAGAAACATCACCTCCTATTCAAACAGAATTTTAAGGTCTGCAACCCCTTTTACAATGTGTGTCCGTGGGTGACATAAGGCCCAGACTGGGGACCAACACCATACTTTCATGGCATCATATAACAATCAAGCCGTTCCATTGCTCCATTGTACATAGTCAATATCCGATCTTTGCGAATACCAGAATAATTACAGTATTTTGCAGATACATGCTAAATGTAAATCACCATCTCATGCATGTAGCGATATGAAGTAGACAGGTAACCATGTGAATCTTAATGGCATTAAGATGACCAGGCGCAGACCAACAACGCAATCCGAACACTTGTATAAAACACATTATTAAGCAGTCAAAAGACATAAAAAATACAGCACTTCCAAGGACCCTGTGCAATTCCTCCACAAACCCCTCGGGGCTCACAGACGCTTGGTTGAAGTTACTACTATTACTACTAGTGTAGATGTTGTTACTTTAAATTGGGTAAATGCATTACTCTCCAATGAATGTTCAATCACTAAAAATGAAAGAATGTGTTATCACTGCAGATGTACTGTATTGTATGATAAAGGTGTCACATGATTGTGATTAACTCGTGTGCCAATGTACATAAAATATATGCAATGTTTGTAAAGCAAATGTAAAACACATTTTATTCCCTTTTTGCCCTATGATAAACTGCAGTTTTCTGTCCAATTGAAACTATAAGAGGCTGCAGTTTGAGTATCTTATTAAGGAGGGCTTATGCTTGTGTTTAAAAATACATTAGCTACAGTTGATACAGTAACACATGCATAAAAATACACAGACTCAACCTCAGGAAATCTCACTCAGAGTTTCTAGAATAAAGCAAAAGAAAACTAGAGTCTAACTGGGCAAAAACTCAGCATCCTCTTCAGCTCTGGGACACTGCTCAGGCAAAATAAGAACTTGAGATATCACTTAAGCATAAGTCACTCAAACACTACACTACACCAGTGAATTTTAACTGTTATGCATTGTTTTGTTTTTTTCCATATTGAAATTCAGCTCCTGTTATCCAGTCAAGCATATTGTCATTGTTATGTTTATTCTTCTCTTGAAATGCTTTTACATGTCCATTTGGATTTCTTCAGCTCTAAAGCACCTGTATAATTCTTTCTTTCAGTATTTCTTGGTTGAATTGTTTATATATGCACATTGAGTCTGAATCAACAATCACAAATGAAACAATCACCACACCTGATCCACAGTTGGCTGATTGATTGGTTGACCCAAAAGCATCCAAATCCCATACTATACACCAGAGGTTTTCAAAGTCTCTGACTCGGTGGGTCTCCCTACCTCAGACAAAAATCAAGACAACTCCCCCAACCCCTCTCCTTGTCAACAGGAAGTATAATGTTGCCAAGGAGTCAGTGAGTTAGCTGTGGGCTACAACTTGAGCCCCTTTTCTTTTTTTTTCAGCCCATATTTGTTTACATTTTGTCAAATTGGCACCATTAAACATATGCTAGCTAATTAGCTAATAGCAGTTCTTGTTTGCAATGTACCCATGGATGCACAGACAACTATCACTGGATCAAAATGTGATGAATTTGAGTTATGACTCCGAGATAGAGTGCCAAATCAGCGGGCCAACCTGCAATAACTAACTTCCCAGAATTTGGCCCATTGAAATTATTCCATGTGTCCTTGCCAAATAGATGAAAGGAGCCTGGTGACGTAGGGACTACTCACAGGGGTAATTGGTGAACTACAGTAGTGGTGAGCTAACAGCTAACATATGTTGGCTAATTAGGCCTTTGAAACATGATTGGTTGGTCTAAATAGTCACAATCATACCTGATTATTCATACACCTGATTACTTCTCTGGGAAAACAGTAATTAAAAGCAGGGAAGGTTTTTGATTTCTTGTGTTAAATGATATTATATTTTATTGAAATGTGTAGGGGGGAAAAAAATCCTCTTTCCTCTCGCCTCCCTCTACAGGGAGTTCAGGGTCAGCTACAGAACAGCATCCTGGAGCGAGAAGAGATTCAATATCTTGCTCAAGGACACTTCAGCAGGAGGGATGCTTGCCAATACCGAGGGGGCTTGAACCTACGTCCTTAATTACATTCTACCCTCAAACACTTTTCTGTGCTCCATCACTCTAACGCTCCCCAGTGCTTTTCTGTAGTGATTCAGTTGGCACTCTCATGCAGATACAGTTCCAGTAAATGTAAGAACAGAGTACTTTTCACTTCCCAGATCAGCAGCATTGCAGGTAGCCAAAAGCAAGAAGGTCTGAGGTGACCGTGGAATGATCATGTAAGAGCAAAATGCTGGAAAAAGACATAAAATAGATAGAAAGGATGGAGACCTTTTTTTGTTTTATCACTGTAACACACTACTTTGCTCCTCCTCTCTTAACCTTTTCCTAAGCATCTCATTTACTTGCGCTCACTCTGAGTCAGGGTATTTTCCTTTCTCTATTTTCCACTTTATTCCATCATTTCTTGTTTTATCTCTCATTCCCTAGTCATCCCATTCTTTTCTTCCTCCCTCTCCCCTCATCTCTTCCTACCTAGCGCTCCACTTCTGTTTTGAAGTGAAATGAGTGTGTTTGATGGGAAGCTGAATAGAAAAGGTGGAGGAGGTGGAGAGGGGGATTGTGGGAAGACGGCAGGTCCTATATATAGCGGTGAGCGTGGGTAGATACCGTATTGACAGGAAAGACACACGATTTCTATCCAAAGCAAAGCAGAGGGAGAGAGAGAGAGAGAGAGAGGGATAATGAGCCAGAGAAGGAGAGAGAGAGAGGTGGAAAAAGAGACAAATGCTGATATTTGTGTGTGTGTGTCTGTGTGTGTAAGAGAGAAACAGTGATGAGCAATATATTATCGGTAACACAAGCCGATTCAAGTAAACATGCAAATGTAAAAGTTATAAGCCTACCATAATAGTGCCCCCATTAGAACAATCTGTGTACTTTTTTAACTGCCACAGACCCTTAAGGTCCAAATGTGCAACCAAACATGCTCACACTAAGATCACGGTTTGGGTTCAAATAAGTACGTCAGTTAAGTTACGTATGTAAACTGGTGATACCAGAGTGTGTATTTTCAGAGCAATGGGCCTTCGGAGTAATGGGCTTTTGGTCCTATGGGTCATTTTTCAGAGTATTGGGGTTTCGGAATAATGGGCCGTCGGAACAATGGCATGGCACCCATTAGCTAACATTAGCTAAGGTTATAATTTCACAGTATAACTGAATGATGTGCGCAGCTAATGCTAGATTGTTTATTGACCGACAGACTCATCAGTCTGTTCTTGCTAATCCTTGCTAATCCTTGTAACAGCCAACAGCTTCATTCTGTAGTTTGGCTAACTCACGTTTTAAGGGGGACATTGTCACAGTTGTGCGCTCTGGCTCAAACCCTGAATATGACATGTTGGATTCCATGGAAATGTGAGTCTAAAACTTTCCATTTAATGTTTTGATTCAGCAATAAATAAAGTTCAAGGGATTAAAGAGTGAACTTGTATGAAAATGTTACATCCCGCCAAGTTTTGAAACCTCACATATCATATATTTTGATGGGTTAAATTTCTCTTTTGCCTGTAGAAGATCAAAGTCTAGCAAACCATTGCGAAAATCTATGCTCTTTTTAAATGTCAAAAGCTGTTGATGGTCGGCTGTGATTTGTTTGTCAGAACCCCTGTTGCAGCCAATGAAATGGATTCTCCCTCATCTTTAGTTTGTATTTGGGGTTTGGTGTGATTTGATAAATGAACTGCACCACATCAGAAACAGACAATGTTGAAAAATATTGTGTGTGTGTGCCTGCATTTATGTCATTTATTCTGATTTTGTCTACAGAAAGTATACTGTACACCAGAAGTAACTGACAACTGAGATTAAGTCATCAATGCCAGCGAAGAACAAAGTCAACAAGACAGAGTGAAAGGGTGAAAACAGTGTGTAAAATAAAGTATCCTGAATACAAGTAGCCCAATCATAAATAAGTGAGAATCACAAAGTATGAGGTGATCATTTTTCTCCACTCAACTGAAAAACTGCTGTTTACATCCCAATAGTTTTTGAGTCTGCACAACACAGTGTGAAACCAGAGCATGAAGGCTATGTGTCTGTTGGGATCCTCTCTTTACATCTTATTTTCCTCATTGTTTACAATGGAGATAAAATGTTGCTCCCACTAGCAGTCACAGCTGAGGTTGTTTTTTTTTTTTTTTGTTTTGTCTCTCAGAGCATGAAGTGCAAGAAGTGATGAATATTTCCACCTTTCTTAAAGGGAGCCATGACCACTAGCTTCTGCAAACACAAATGTTAAACTTATATATCTTATAAAGATTTTCATGAAAGCAGACCCCATATTTTCAGCAATAGACATTGAATGTATTTACATTCTGTAATTACCTCTCTATGTAGTAGTTTTTATTGTTAGTGGTGGAGTCCGCCATTCCCTTGCTATGATCAAATTGCCTTCCTAAGCAGAGATTCACACAAAATGATGCAGCATGTAATCCAGTGTTACTGTTTGTAATTTTATGTCACTGATATCAGCCTCAGTGTTTAGAGTTCACTCTCCCACATCTGAATCAGTATTACAGTTGCAGTGTTAGTGCAAATGCAAACCAAACATTCCTACTGCCGCGGCTTCACATTAAAAGCATTCAACTGGGTTGGCTTTTATTGTGAAGCAGTCACATGAAACGCAATGCATTTGTTAGCAAGGTTATCGCAAATCATGATCATTAATCACAATTGCGTCTACAAAACAGGACAACAGTCTTTTTTTGCGTTTTTGTCTCAGTGAGCTGTTAGATGAAGAGGTGCAGGGACATGCCGCACACCTCAGCAAGGTGACTAACTTGATTGTGTCTTGCTGTTAGGGTTAGATGACGGAAACAAATCACAGTTACTTGTGGCATGATGGAAAAAGGGCAGCAACTGACTGACTTCTTTACTCTAACAATGTGAGTTTGTTTGGCTGCACTGTAAACGGATACGCCAGTTGCTCTAATGTTGTATTTCTGACAAAGTAGCTGCTCAAGGAGTGTTGTCCCCAGATTTCTGGGACCTTTAGTCACTTGCTGCTATCACCAGTAACTAATGATGTCACCAAATAAACCAGGACTGAAATCTTAAGGCCTATAACTAGATTCTGTACAGCCCTAATGAGTATTTGTGACCATAACATTCAGACCTAATTAACTATATTCAAAAGTGATTCCAGCTCCATCTAGTCAGTAAAGCCTGGCTAACTGAAATAAACCACCAGCAAACATAGGAACTCGTTGCATATTACAGTACATGCATTCATACAAGTATGACAGATGGATCAATATGCCTTATTGTAAAATATGAGTTAGTTTTCTGTCATCATAAACAGATTTATCTATATTGACTTTTGCAGCAGCTTCTGCTGCCTAGTTATTGGACAAAGTGCAGGCAAATGCCCCACTGTCCTCGTCTTCTCATATACTGTACTCTCCTCTTCCCTCCTTTATTTCTCTCCTCTCTCTCTGTGAAGTGGCGATCCTTCCCTCCCTCCCAGGGCTGGACAGATTCACAACACTACTTTAACATCCTCTTTCCTCTCCTTTTATGCTGCATCTTCTCTGTTCCCCTCTCCCTTCACCCTCTTTCTCTGCCATACCTCATATCTCCCTCTAATTATTCCCCACTCTTCCCTGCTTCTCTTGCCCTTCACTCTCTTTGCTTCCTTTTTTATTTCTTCATTTCTCCTCGTCTCTCAGCCCAGTTCCATTCGATGAGACTTTATCTACATGACAGTGGTAAATGTAACTGTAATGTACTATGAGTAATATGAATGTGAAAACAGCAGGAATAACATCATCAACATTCACAATGAACGAGGTAAAAGAAAAAAGCTATAAAAGTAAAGTGAACAAAGTGAAGAGATAAATGTCAAGGTAACAATAAAGCAAAGAACAATAACAGTTTTATAGGACTCTGAATGTGTGTGTGTGTGTGTCTGGGTTTTTAGTTTCTCTGTGTGAATTTCTCTCCCTCTGCCAGTTCACCAGTTATTGTTGTTTTGTTCTCAGAGGGGAGAGGAAAAAGGGAACAGCTCTTAACTTCCTTGACTTTAATTGCATTCACACAAAGTCCGGCTCTCTGCTCCTCACTTGAGTGGAGCTCTGAAACGGAGCCAGTGTGAAAGTCGGGCATTAATTCACGTGAAAAATAAAACGCTTTAAAACATCCCAGGTTCCACTGTGAGAAGTTTAATTTCTCACCCTGGGGCCCAGGTTCGCTGTGGTTTTGTCATCTGCAGAAAGACCAGAGCTGTTTTGGTCAAAGTTCAACCTATGATACATTTTCCTCGGCTTCAGCCCATGTAATTGGTGGCACTAAAGACCGAACACATTTCAGAGAAACAGAATAGAAACCAGTCCGATTAGGTGTGCAAAATGCTAATATCCATTTTCCAAGATGAAACTTTATCCAGTTACATCAGTTACAGTTCTTCCTTCTGGTGGCCGACTTGCTGTGTTGTGTTTCTTTCAATGTATGCACAATCGATGCATTCCTCCCATGGGGACTATCGCAGTTGTTAACTAATCAATAACACTACTCCCGTTAAAGTTATTTCAGAATCAATACTGCATTCAGATTACAGCTATGAGCTAATCCATACCATTAATATTCCAATCAACTAGTGTATGATCACTGGAGATGAGAATCGTCTCGGAGCAGTGTTGCATTAACCGCGGCATCGATACATAAAGCGAAGGTGTGTATCACTCTGCTCCTCATGTGTCACTGTGTACAGAGCAGTGGTTGTTCTGGCAAACCACAGGGGCCAGACTGGGGCCAGCTGTTCTTTTAGAGGGGCCAGTTAAATAAGCTCTCAAACTAAGCGCTCATTTTAGCAGTGGAGTGGTTCAGAAGTCAAGTCAGACAGGTCATCTAAAGAAATAAAGTATAAAGTAGGACAACGTGCCATTTTACGAACAAAGTTAGCAGCTTCAAATTTATAGTATCTTTCTATTGTGGTGTAATACAACATATCGAAAAAACAGATTTATGTTCACATCAAAAAGACACAATGAACATATCACAGAGTACCACAGTGCATATACTCTAACACATGTACAGATCAGTACTGAATAAAAAGAGGATTGCGCCCTCACAACAGGGGTTGCTTGCACTGCCCTGCAATTTTTAAGCTATTTTACAGCAGGGAAAACTCATAAGGGTCCCCTCACTTCACCAAGCCAGGGCCCGTATTGATCAAAGTTATGAGGATTACACATAAGAATGCTCTAAAGAGCCAAACTAAAAGTAAAAAGTTCTTCCCTAAAAGTGAAGAATAAGACACATTTATCATGCAGCTCACACCTACTTACAGTAAAGTAGTAACCTTTAAGAGCAGCTCTCAAGTGATCGCATAATTAATGCATGTGTGTTCAGAGATTCGTTATTCTGCAAAAGCCTGTAGTTTTTTTAAAGTAAATTTTATTTTGTGTTAAGTCTCGAATATCTCCAGAAGCAATTAACATGTGAAATTAGCAAACAGACTCCAACCCAATGAATATGGATAAAAGTATTGGAAATTGGCCAAAATGGAAACAAAAATAATACAAAACTGGAGAAAAGCCAAATGTGTTGCTGCTGGTACATCAGAGAAACATATAATGAGGGGAATTTGGCACCTCACTGACAAGTACAGACAAAAAAGATTTGCAGAATAAGATTGCAAACAAAATGGCAGCGTTACAGTATTTGTTTCATTATTACTTTTGATTGATTGTGAAAAAGTGCTTTAAAAGTGCTTTTGGAGATTGCAAGAACTACCTTATTCTGAATTATGCATAGTGCTTCTGATACAGTTTTCTTCACCATGACCACAAACCACATTTGATTGGAAAAATGTATGTAACCGCCCCCGAGTTCAAGGTGAGTCATCAAAAATATTTCACGTTTTACAGGGAGAGGAGACAAAAATACTCATGGACACATATTGAGAATGGAACAAGAGATAAATGAACAATTAACAGGATTAGAACTTGGAAAATGTATTTTTTATTTCACTGTGTCTTCGAGGTTAGAGGAGCTTTGTCGTCATGGTTAAAATAATCAACAAGTGGTTAAGGTCTGGAAACGATCGGGGTCCTGTTTGGAAAAAGGAAAGAATCGGCTGTCGCCATGTTAAAGTCTGTAGATGCCCCTTTCATATACTACCATATATACATATATACATACATATATACGTATATATTCTACTGTGTGTCCAATCTAAAGGTATTTAACCAATCAGCTCACCAAGACACTAAACCTCCAAATGCTAAAGCTAAAGCAGGCAACACTTAGTTGACACAAGTTCACGTTATCGAGTTTCTCTTTACTTCTTTATCACTGTCCTTCCTGCACAAAAACTCCCCGAGCTGTTGCAATAAAAAATAATAGCTGCTGGTTAATATCCTCATGATAACTGCAGTTACCCTGCTGGTGTTCACACGCCAGCAGGGTAACTGCAGTTAACTGCAGAGAGAATGAGAAGGCAAAAGACAACCTGTCCACCTTTGGCACAAGCTAATCAACCCTGCAGACATCCTTTAATCAGCTGGTGTCTTTGTGTTTTCATCCTGGTTAAACAACTGCTGCAGCCTGTTTAGAGGAAAGTGCCCTCAGTCACAGAGTGAGGTTTAATAGAGGTTAAGAAAAGCTTCACCCTGAAGCAAGCGTCTCCACTCTCAGAGCCACGTCCCCACCAGCAAAACACACACACACACACACACACACACACACACACACACACACACTACCCTTCAGGTACAATGTGTTCTTTATCGAAACAGACAATAATCCAACCAGGAGAGGTAGTATAACATACCTTTCAGCTCCACACGTGCAGGATGCAACAGTGCCTCATACCTTCAGATATGCTCCACTTGGAAAGCAGAACAAAACACACACCAGCATACACACACTCACAAACTCACAAAAGTAGGTCTAGGCCACGGCAGGTCGGTGCAGCAAAGCAAAGCTAATGGATGCAGACAATAGGTGTGTGTGTGTGTGTGAGACAGAGAAATGTGTCTGTGTGTTTCTCTGTGTGTGTATGCCATATGGAGACAGACTGAGTGTGTGTGTTTGCATCGCTTAGGGCCATGTGTGACCCCGACCTCAACCACTTGCATGACCTCAGCATTTGGGTAGCTACTCTGACCTCATGGTGCAATCACGTGTGTGTACGTGTGTGTGTGTGCGCGCGCGTGAGCGTGTGGAACATCAATGTGCAGAAATGCAGCAGGATTTAAGATTTAAGTTAGTGAGACGTAAAGTAATGGAAACCTTAACCCAGCATGCATCTGCTGTCTGAGCTACAATGGACAACATTCTGAGCTAAATACTGACTCACAGATTGGACATAATTATAGACTATAGATTGTGATACCTGGCAGTCTGGGCTACATTCACAGATTTGTGGGATTAATATACAGGCTATTAGATGTAAAATCCCACTGAGAAAAATATAGTTTTCTTGATTGTTTAAGAGCAATGTGGGGCTTAAAGGAATTCATTTAAGTGTGTTTTTTTGTGTTGCACTAATGGATTAGCAATGAAAATGTTGGGGAATCGCTCAAGGCTCCTTTAACAGTGAGTTACCTCAACTAAGGGGATGGCAAACTTTGTTTTTTCCACATTGGTGAAACATATGAAAATGTGTTTATCTGTCAGTTATTCTTTTGTAACATCATTATTTAAAATAATGATAAAACTAATTTTACTTGTAAATTAATATTATATTTAGCTGTGGTAAAGGCTCAAGACATTTCCTGTACGGGATTTTTCAGAACATTCTGTACCAAAGTATGTCTCAGCTGCTGTCCAAGGTGCTGATCCTAGGACTGCAAGAGATGCGGGAGCTGTCAGAGGGACTTACATTTGTTGATGCACTGATTGGCAGGATTCCTTTTTTTTATAATTATTTCTTCATTAGGTAATAAACAGTGAGGTGATGACAGGAAATGAGAGGAGAGAGAGATGAGGAATGGCAAGCAACAAAGGTCCCTGTGAGCTGGGGACGATGTGGTTCAGGGTCAGTGCCACCAGATGGGAAGTGATGGGAGGGAATCTAAAGATAACTTACAGGATTTACAATTTCAAGCAGAAAATATGTCGTTTCAGGGCGCCATTCTGATAATTTTATAGCATCCATTTGTTAGACCCTTCCATCTTTCAAACTTCATGTCCCCAGTTTGTAAAACAGGATCCAAGTTTTAACTCTCCAAACCCAAGTTGATGATGTCATCGGGGTTACTTTCTCAGACTTTAGAAAACTCCTCCAGAGCCACAGAAGACTGTAAATGTTTTCACATGCTAGTAGTACTCCAACAGTTTACTAGTTTACGACTAGTAAACTGTTGTGTAAAATGGGTGAAGTTCCCCTTTAAGAAGATGTTTAAACCTGTTCATTTCTACTCAAACCCACCAAAGTAACATTACTCTGACTTGAGTAGGAATTGTTGTATGCGGCCTTTCTTCCCTGCACATGGAGTAATCCTAACCTTGAATTAGCATATTTTACTGCCCCCAGATGATGCAAAAACACATCTGACATCTTGAGAGAGACATCAGAGATGAGTGTTACATATGTAACGTACGTAATTAGAAGCTATTAGAGGCTAAAGAGACTGTTGTAAAGATATAGATCATTTAGCGGGTTGTTCGACATGACAGAGAGACACAGAGACGGAAGGAGAGAGGCAGGAAAAAGAAAGCAGGGAGGACAGAAATAGAGGAACGGAAAACAGATACAAAGCTGTGAGTCATGAAAGAGAGACAGAGGAAATATCCAGAGAGAAAGAAAGAAAGAAAGTCTCCAAAGGCTGTTAAAATAAAACCAGCTAAATGTGTTGATTATATAAATAAGCTCAGAAAACAGAGCAAAACAGAGAGAGAGGGAGGATATGAGAGCCCAGAGGGAAGGAGAGGGAAATGAAGACAAGAAAGGAAGAGAGGAGTGGGTAAATTCATTTTGAGGTTTGAAATTAAAACAGCTAAATGATCCGATTATCTAAACAAACCAAACAATTTGAGTTGGACACCAGCGAATTCAAAGGGAGATGTGAAAACAGAGGAGGAGGAGGAGAGAGATAGGGGGAAGCAGGACTCATTAAAATAAAAAACAGAAAAATGAGCTCATGTTCCTAAACAAGCTCAGAGATTTGCGATGCTAATCACAGCGCGCGAGGTCTGTACGCCACTACAATCATCTGAAAATAGTCTTCGATGCACTTAAATCAACAGGCCGACAAACTTAGGGGCTCAACCGGCATACGGCCGACATGCTCGGGATCTCGCACACATGCAGGAAAGCACACACTCACGCAGCTGAACACATGAATGAAGACACTCGCCATGCCATTTCCTCTGTTTCACACTGGTTCACAGGCAAGCCTTTGAGCAAGCCTCGAGGCTGCCAATCCAAGCAATTCCCCGGACTAAAACTCCCATAATGCATTGCAAATTCAAACACCCCATGAATGTTAAAGGCTTTATGTGAAAGCAACCATGAATCAAATTCCAAAAAAAATAAAAATAAATCAGGCTAATAAATTTGTGTAGTGTGACCCAACTTAAACCACAAGCTCAGGTCTGCATACATACATACAGTATTCCACATTTACATATTTTTAAGAAATACACACTTTTCTCTCTTTCTTTGGCTTGGAGCTCATGTGAATATGTGCTTTCTCTAGTACACACACACACAACACTAAACTCAAGCCCAAAGGCCATATTTGAATACATTCATCAGGTGGCATTGGTCAGTATGTCCAGAAGCATCTAGTCACAAACATACACTTTTTAAGCCTTATCCATTAGCCGAGGGCTGCCTAGTCAGTTTGCCTGAGGAGAAGAATAACACTGATGAATTTTAATAAGTGTGGCTTTGATGGAGAAGACAACCTGAAAACATAAAGTGTGTGTCTGTGCATAATTACTGATGCATTAACTTGTAAGCAGAATTTGAATGTTGCTAAGTTGAGTTTTTTAAATGACTTTATATACTGTTTAGTAGTTTTAACTATATAATGCATTTTAGAAGCTGATGATCTAGTTTGGAACAAACTTTAAATCCTTAAAAAGTAACTAGTAGCTACTTACTAGTGACTCAAATACATGTAGTGGAATAGAAAGTACAATATTTGTCAATGTAGTATAGTAGAGTAGAAGTATAAAGTTGAATAGAATGGGAAGTAGAAAAGTAAAGAACAAGTACCTCAGAAATGTTCACCACTGGGCATGAGAGGCTCATATGGAAGAGATCAGCACCCAAATTTATCAAGCTTCTCAGACTCACTCTTAATTGAATCGAAAGTTAGGACTAATACTCCTACCTCAAGGCAGGCTTTGAGACATAGTGTCTGCTGTGACTTTCAGCAAGAAGGATTACATTTATGACAGAGTAAATGAAAATTATATGCAAAAATATGATGCCAAAATGAATAGACTGATTTATGATTTCCATAGACTGCATGTAAACACTGGCAAGCCACTTCTGTGACTTAAAAAAGCAATGTATACGCAAATCAAAATAGCAGCTGCATGAAATGATCCTGTAAGCCAATCCATGTATTCTACAGTATTGCATATGAAGCAGTGATGCTGAAAACCCTCTGTGGGCTGTGGCACACCTCTCCATGAAGAACATGGAATCTTCTACTTATGTCCCTAGGTGGAGAAAATGGATTTCAGTAATGTCACCCAGTCTGGGGATGTTCACCGTAATAAGACGAACACATCTCTCAAATATCATAGGTCATATCATAATTATGACTTGCAATAAATGAATAAAGAAATTATCGGTCAATTAATGAGCTAGTCAACTGGCAGAAAATTAATCTGCAACTTTTTTGATAATTGATTAATCGCTTTTCGTCGTTTTTCAAGCAAAAAAGCAAAACATTTGCATGTTCCAGCTTCACAGATGTTGAGATGCGCTGCCTTTGTCTGTTTTGTATCATAGTAAACTGAAAATCGTTGGGTTTGGTACAAAACAAGACATCTGAACCAAACACCTTGGGCTCTAGGAAACTGAAATCAACATTTATTTCATTATGTTTTGACATTTCATAGACCAAATGATTGATGATGATTGAATGATTAATGGCTCGATTCATTGCTCTGACAACTTTTGGGTCAGTTAGGACCGATTTCCTACTCTGAGATTCTTGCTAAATACAGGCCCAAAACACAGATTGTTTTGCACTTGACCATAAAGTTGTTTCCATGTCGCTGCTGCAGGTATGTGTGTTTGCTTCTTTCAACTTGCGTCTGGCGTGTGCAATTATTCAACTTGCTCCATTTGGAAGGGGGTCCTCCACTCTCTGCTTGCATTTTAAATCATTTTAAAAGTGAAAGAGCAGCTTGTACTCTGTCTGTGTGGGCACTAATAATTTGATAAGGGTAAGAACATCTTGTCTTACCTTTGTGGTTTTAACTGTAGGCACGCAGATGTGTGTGCCCTCCTCTCTGGCTGTTATTCCCTGACAGCCAAAAACACCTTTCGTGAATAAAACATCAGGTATAAAGCCTCAGAATATAATCCAATGTGACGGCCCCAACAGCCAGTAACGTTTGGGCATCAGATGGCAGTTGATGGGGTTGTGCAGGGAGTGTATGGAGAGTATGTGAAGAATGTGATCTCAGATTTTTCACTCACTAATTGACCGTTGCTTAACCCCTTCCCTGAACAGCAATTGCCCAATCATAGCTTAGCAACCTTAACTAGGCCATGGCAAGCCTTGCAAACTGTGGATTTCTAAATACAAAATACTCAATATTTAAAGAGTTTGGTAAACGGTGCTTTTGGTTTTAAGCTTTTCAAGAGAAAAGGGGTAAGGACTGGATTAAACAGTGTTTATCTGCTGTAACATAAGCTACAAATGTTAGCATGCCCAGCAAACTAGCATACTACCTAAGGTAGTAACCTAACCCACCGTTAATTTCATTAGCTACATTTTATGAGGTTATAGGTTAAGTAAAAAAGAAAAACGTGTAGTGTTTCCCGTAGGCCTATGCGTGGGAGTCCTGGATTCTACTAGGCCGTATCAGAGTTTAGGTCCACAGCTCTATCCTGCTGTATTTGGTGAAATGTACACTTCAGCAAACCCAACCAAACTCATTATCCGATATAGCGTTACGTTCGCCAAACACATCAGTTAGTCCTCATCCTAAAAGCTCCTTTAACATTGAAAGTCAAACATACCATTTGAAAATACTGACAGTACTGCATGAATCTATCTTGTTTGTCCAAGTAAGTATGTATGCTAAGCAGCCAAACTGGTATGTTAGAATGAAATAACAGTAACCTTACATTTTTCCTTGTCATACTTTTAATACTAGAGCCAACTAGCTCTACACTGCAGTACAACAACAATGCTGTCTCTTTGTTTACATGTTTTCTAGAGAAACTGGTAAGAATGCTGACTTTTTGCCTTTGCCTTTCAGCTTTAACCTTTAATCTTTTAGCATTACATCATGTTCGTAGCCATCAAGTGCATATTTAAGACCCCTTTTACAGGGTTCTCGTTTTAAAATGTGTCAGCTGGAAACATTCAAAAGTCATCCGGAGATGCCATTTTCAACCAACTCATGGAGGTAATGTTAGCTTAATTAGCTAGCTAGCTACAGTCGTTACAGTTGTCATTTCAGCCAGCAAAATCGACATACGCTACAAATGAGAAGCCTACTCTGTTTGTTCTGTTTGTGCATGTGTGTAAAGTCTGAAAAAGCTGCTAGCCTGCTTTTAGTCATCAAGGATATGGCTTTCCCTGCGTGCAATGAATTTTATATTAGCAACAGAGTTCTTTATAACTTTATACTTTTTAATCAGCATAGTGAGTTGTTTGGTGAGTATGTTTATGCACTCAGTATCCCACATAAAACCTCATATTGCACAGGCTAATCTGTTAACATGTGAATTTTTATATCTCAGTTTTACATAAATACACCAAATATTATTACCATACAAACAAGGCTTAAGCAGAGGGTGAAAACAAACAGTAAATGGGATGAGGCGTATAC
This sequence comes from Siniperca chuatsi, assembly GCF_020085105.1. NCBI lineage: Eukaryota > Metazoa > Chordata > Actinopteri > Centrarchiformes > Sinipercidae > Siniperca > Siniperca chuatsi. The sequence goes on from NC_058049.1 coordinate 24,197,724, forward strand.
ATGCCTTGGTATTAAAATAACTTTTTTCCATCTATCTTATTCAGGTTTGTCATAATTGGGATATGAATGTTATTATGGGATTGGTGGAGGTGTGTTAAGATGTAGCTTTTTTGGGTGGAAATAATCTATCCTGACTTTGGAAGCCAGTGTGCAGTCAGTGAGGTCAATCACTGTGGACTTCAGCTTTGTACAGATTATTTAAATAGGGCAAGCCATCTTTTTGCATGTGGTTTTTCCTTGACAGTTAAAAACACCTTTAATGAATAAAACATCATTTGTGAAGCTTCACGACATAATCCCATCTGAAGGTCCCGACCACTAGTAACACTGCTGTTCTCTGGTGATGGACTTTGGTTTTTAATTGCAATGTGGACTGTGTGTGTGTGTGTGTGTGTGTGTGTGTCTGTCTAGTAAAAAATAAAAAGGCTAGAAGATTCTTCTTATCCACTCCAAAATCCTAATGGACCAGAAAGTTGTGCTGTGTGTGTTTGCGTTGATGACGATTAATGTTGATGATTATATTCCATCATGAGAAAGTTTAATGGTCAGATTAATCATACCACATGGTGTTTAACTGTTCATGTAATGACGATATTTCCCACAGTCCTTGAAGACAATTGGTGTATTAGAGCTTTGTAGTTTGAGATTTTGAGGTGAAATCGTGTCAAGCTAACTAAAAGTCTCATAAAACCCATTACAGCACTGTAATTGACTGTGTGTTTGTGTGCGTGTGTGTGTGTGTGTGTGTGTGTGCGCACTAAAAATACATGAACTCAGCAGGACACTTTTGTCTTGTGTCACTCTCCTGGAAATAGCTTGAAGGGTGGGGTACGGATGGACGAATGATGAGAGAGGAGAGACAGAGCGAGCATATAAAACACAGGAGATGGCAGAGAGAGAGACAGAGAGAGAGAAGAGCAAAAGATAGAAACAAAAAGACAGAGAGAGCCTCTGGCCTGTTCTAGTTCTTCTTGTTTTGGAGTGGTTTAATGGCTGCCGCAAAACACACAGAGACACACACACACATACAGATAAGACAACTTACAGACCATGCATCTTATGCTGCATTTAAGCGCTATTGGAAATAGTGCCATTACAAATCAACTGGACACAAACAGCATGTGAAAATGGCTAAATGTGATGGGAAACAAATTTTGCGCCCTGACATGATTGTAAATATTTTTAAAGGGTCAGTCCACACAATTTACAAAATAAAAAGGGACTTCATCTGTGGTGGAATGTACTGTAGTTCCAATGAACAATGTTGGCCGTGAGACTGTTTTTCGAGACAATGCTGTCGAAATGAATAATGTTCATATGCTTTGAACACCACCAAGCGAAATTCTGTTCACCTCCATTATACTGATGTGGCGGCAGAAATCTCAATTTCTCGACCGACTCTCCAGAAGAAAACAGCAGTAACGGAAGATTCTGCAAACACCGGGTTATGTTCTATGCCGTAATGTTTTTTTGTTTTTTTCGGCACAACCCGCGTGTGTCTCTGTTGGCACCCAGAGAAAGCAGAGCTGGGCAGAGATGTTTTATTCTAGCCAAGTGATAAAAAAAGAACATTTCAGCATTAGAGCCAATTACCTCAGCATACACACTAAACTTCACTGGGTTAATTGACCCAACACATTAACTTTGCCCAGTACCATGGGTTGTTTTGACCCATTGTTAGTGTTATTTTTTATATTTTTGTTTGGTTTCTGGATCAAAACCACCCCTTGTCTTAAAAAACTTGAGCCTCCCCACGGACATACTGACCCACACTGGACCATGTTTAACCCTGGGTTTTTATTGTGTATGAAATAAATAAACAGACAAATAAATCAGGGGAATTAACAGCTAATGGGAGGTGTGACATTTAGATGGCAGCAAATATGGAAGCTGTATCAACAATTGGCACAAAAAAAATGACACACATTCAGTTGTCACATACATACAGCAACTTTTAGCTGCTCTGTGAAAATATGAAATGTGTGTTTTCTGCTCACTGTACTGCTCCTCCGCCACTGAAATAAAACAATAGCAGGCCTACACTTTCACCACTGAGAGTAATGCTTGTTGAAGTAGAGAATCGTAACGCAGCACAGCAATTTGACTGACCTCTCTCACACCTCCACCCACTGAAAGTTAACTTCCCCTCCATTCCTCACAGAGATGAGAGACGGAGAGTCTCAGTATTGGACAGAGCAATAGATAGCTCCATAAAGACAGAGAGATTTGTAGCCTGGACCTGTGCGCGTTTGTGTGTGTATGTGGGTTTGATGTGGTGGGACAGAGTTTATGAACCCATAAAGTCTTCAGGGATAAAAGTCTCGCACAACGCTACGAGGTTAAACGGCAAATAGAAAGAGAGAGAGAAAGCTAGCTATGAGGTATGAAGTTCATTTAAAAGACAGAGATGACAGAATAGGATGGAGTGTCTCTCCCTCTCTCTGTCGATGCTTCTGCTGCTGTTTCTACTTTGGTTAAAAGCCCGTTCCACCATCCGCTCCCTAAAAATCCTTACGTAAGCCCCATCTAATGTGTGTGTTTCTGTGTATATGAGTGTGCGCTTGTGTATTTTCATGCATGTGTTTCCGCTCACTGCAATTTATTTTTCAGTGCAGGCAGTATTTTTCCAGTACTGCCTCTATGTGTGTGTGAGCTATGCATGCTTGTGTGCACAGACAAAGCTTGTGTGTGTGTTTCTATGTGTATGTGCGTATACAGGTGCAGTATGTACATTATGTCTGGTTTCTGTGTCTGTCCACTTGTATTTTTTACTGTTATTCTTCATTATGTGTATATTAGTGTGTATGGGACTTTGTATGGGACACGTGGGGACTTTGTGTGTTTGTCTCTTTCTGTGGACAAAAAGAGTTGTTCTTGAGGAGATAAGAGAGAATTTGTTGACAAAACCTCTGAAAGTGCAGCGCTGGACGCTGGAGCAGACCTACCTACCTTAAAAGGATCGGTTTAAATGACTGCGTTTTCATTTCACAATTTTCCATTGTACATTTTTAGATTGATTTCTGACCGTCCAGGGAGTCATTGGTGTCTGTTCATTGCTGTACACAATGAAAATCAACTTGCATAGACTGGAAACCTATTGAGGTAATCAATCACAATGCACTTAATGATTTTGTCTAAAGTGGGCACCATTATTTTTCTTTATTCATTGTCAAAGTAACATCATCATCATCATCATTTGGTATTGCACTACAAAACCCAGGCTTGTCCCAAAGCAAAATCCTTTCTAATACTATAACAGACTTTTTAAGAAATGTAGACTTCACTCTTTGGATGCAATGTCCCTCAATATAATCATCAAATAGGCTATTCAGTTTAAAGCTTTCAACAACTTGGTTTAAAAACCACCCTTTTTTTTTTTAACTTTTTTATTACATTTTTGGAAGAATCAAAGGCTCCTCTGAAACATTATAGCTCATTAAAATATCAACCCAAACTAAAGAACACTGGAAGAATCCTGGCCTTTTTTGTATTTGATCATCCTTTACAAAGTAGCTTGAATTAGGTTTTTAATGGATGTTTTGCTAAGGAAACTCTCTCTCCCGGAGGTCTCTTTGCTTTTCAACTTCTTCCAGTCTGGAAGAGCTCTTAAAACTGAACTTTCAGTGTCCCAAACTGTGAACACGGGTCTGTCCAAAGCTAAGAAAGAAAGAAATTAAACTAAATTAAATTATAATAGCCCATTGGTCATTTAATTCAACACAACTGCCAATTTCAGTAGCTTGCGTGGTTGTAATAATTGATGTTAGAATTTACTATCAGTCTCCTGATTCAGTTCATGTCGTTGCTAAAACACAAAAAACAGCAAACAACATCATTAGCATCAACAAAGACAACGACAACCCAGACAGAGCCAGCATTCAGCTTTTCATTAATATTCAGGACGCAGGTGGAGGACAGCAGCCTGACACTGTGGGGGTGTAACACACACACACACACACACACGCACACACACACAACCACACCCCCCCTCTCTCTCTCCTTGAACGCCTGTTCTAAGTCCTGCTTTCATCAAAACACCAGAGCAGCAACTCATTGTTTTTCAGTCACTCTGCAGTGTTGGGCAAGCTACTTTGAAATTGCAGTGAGCTACTCTACATTACCTGAAGCTTCACTACACTGAAGCTACCCCCCAGAAAATGTAGCAAGCTAAGCTCCAGCAACAGCAAAAGTAGCTTACTACATCAAAGCTTTTTTTTTTTTTTTTTTTTTTTTTTTAACATGTAACCAACTTCATTCCAAGTCAATGCTATCTCAGTGATCAATAATAATCAATTTCAGAGCGCAGCAGAAAGCTCTGCTGCACTTGAGCTTCAGAAATGCTCAAGTTTACTCAAAATGCTTGGGGAGATGTAACGTTAGCTTGGTCTTGCATAAAAACTCAGAACCTTGAACCTTTTTATTAATAGTCACGCTGTCCATCTGCATGAATGCGATTGGATGTTACTGGTCAGCTGGTTGCCATGCAGCTGATGAATGAGCCAGTGATTGTGAAGCATGAATGAAGTAACTGATGCCAATCAGATAATGCAAGCTCGATTTCAGTGCTCTTCCTCAACTGATGCTGTGCTCCATTCAACCCTTATTGAACAAACCCTAATTATTAATACGTAACATTTTTTGTTGCCCAAGTAAGCACTATCCAACAATTCTGATGCCATTAGTTTCCCTATTGTAGAACACCCAAATAGTACAATATTGTGATTTCTGTGTCCACTGTTCAACTGCTATTCATACCATTCATTCAACAGCAGTTCCTTATAAGAGCTCATAAGATGACAGATGATCTTTCCAGTGGTGTTTTTCACACAGCTACACTTTTAGTGTGTGTAACTGACTGCAATACCATTATTGCCTTTAAGACACTATACGAAACTGTGCGCCGTTATCCCCATGCGTATGGTTCATTGCATCAAGACTACAAAGACATGCAAACGACAAATAGATCAGGGAGGCAGTGGGATGCAGCCAGGAGGAGGCTATGATGACAGTCTTTTTGCCCCGACTTTAAATGTGGCCATTTGCTAATACTTTTGCCTTTAGATGTGGAGTGACAACACGTTGTACAAACTAGTTTGCTTCAAGCTAACTGAGACCTTAAATAGCATTTTTGTCCTTCACACGTTCTCAGATCACATCCATTTGTTTTAGTTACTTGACACTCACAGAAAAAGATTTTTGCCATTGGTTTAGTATTGAATTAAATAATTTGCCTCAATGGACGTGGAGATAAGAGCTGTGAGAGTGAAACTTTGAACAACAGTACAGTGGCCATTCTTTTCTATTCAAACTTGGATCATTTCTATATACTTTATAACTATTTCACATTTTGCTGAGGTTGCCCTCAGGCCCACCCACAAGGATCCCTGAAGACTGATGAACACTGAGAACACCACTCATCAAAACCAGTTTCCTGATCTCATGCAGGACAGAAAGCAGACGTATGCCAAAAGAATGCAACCAGCAGTTTTGAGGATGTATCGGAAAAACAACACAATAAATAATGCAACAAATTTCAGACTCAAGGCGTTAAAAAGCTATCATTTAAAAAAATGTGACTAATATTGAGTAACTGTTTCCAACATTGCTCTCAGTCGCTGCTACTCTGCTTCTCCTAGCCTCTCCAACCTTCATTCTTTCACTTCCTGCTCCTCTGTCAATTCCTTCCCCTCTCCACCCTTCTCCACCCCTCCCCTCCCACTGGACAGCAAAAGCTCTTCTTTCTCCCTGAAGGTCTACTGTCAAATACCCGCTTACCTCGGCACTCTGGGCTGATATGTGTGTGCGTCCGTGTGCGTGTGTGTGTGTGTGTGTGAATCCCTACAGCTCCACACCAGCTGGCCCAGCACACCACTGCATCTCTGGGATTTGACAGCTTTACTCAAATCTGTCTTTTGGGAAACACACATCGGGATGAGAGGACGTGCGCAGGGCTTACTGTATAGGGGAATGTGTGTATGTGTGTGTGTGAGAGTGTGTGAGTGATAATGCTCACAGCTCAATGGAACACAGAAAGAGTTTTAAAAGTTTTTTAAGAAGTATACTCCCTCATGCAGAGAGAAAGGTCATTAAAGAGTACAAGTACCATGCAAGGGTCAAGAGTACTATGGTTAATGGATATATGTGTGAAAATGAGGATGACTAACCTACTAACAAGCGAGGAATCACACTTGGATGTTACACAAAGCAGGTGCTCTTAATGCACAGTAACAAGTGTCCACAAGAAACAGTGAAGCACACGGCTTCCTTAAGGTACACAAGTTAAAAAGCCTTTATTATAGGCGCTACATGATTAAAAACAAGACCATTTCGAGAATCTTCCCTCCTTACAGGTGTAATGAAGGAGCTTTAGCATGTAATGATTTTCTTGAAACCGTGTACAAACAATGCCAGGAAATGAACCCCCACTACAGGGATTCTTTGAGCAATTTTTCTGCTGTTACGCTGCCTGAACTTGCAGACATCATGTCGCTTATGAAAGTATCCACCAGCCCTCTGGACAAAATCCCAACTAGGTTTTTATTGGAAGTTATGGATTGTATTGCGCCCCTTTTACAAATTATTTTTTAACAGCTTGCTGTCTACTGGCTGCGTACTTTAAAACAGCTTGTGTCCAGCCAGTCCTAAAAAAACCTGGGCTTGATCCCACCCTCCTGGATAACTATCGCCCAATCTCCAAATTGCCTTTTATTTCGAAGATTCTCAAAAAACTTGTATCTAAGCAGCTTCTTGCTGCTGTGGAAAACAATAATGCCTTTGAAAAGTTGCAATCTGGCCTTCGTCAACACCACAGCACTGAGACAGCCCTTCTCAAAGTCTCCAATGACATTTTAATGATACAGATGCAGGCATGTGTTCAATTCTTGTGCTGTTGGACTTAAGTGCTGCCTTTGACACAATTGATCATGGCATTCTTTTAGATAGACTGAGGCACTGGGTGGGCAAATCTGGCACTGCACTAGACTGGTTCTCATCTTATCTGTCCAATAGGAAATTCTGTTTCAGCATTAATAACTTCATGTCATCCTTTTCCCATATCAAGTACGGTGTGCCTCAAGGTTCAATTCTGGGACCAATACTGTTCTCCTTATACATGCTTCCTTTGGGTGATGTAATCCGCAGACATGGTATTTCTTTTCATTGTTATGCGGATGACACACAGTTGTACCTCCCTGTCAAGCCCACTGAAATTTGTATGCTGAGTTCTCTGCAGGACTGCCTGTCTGACATAAAAAATTGTATGTCAATACATTTTCCTCAGCTCAACTCAAATAAAATTGAAATCCTTGTTATTGGGCCCCAACACATCACTAAACAAATACTGCCATCTACTGGTAACCTGTCACAAGATATCAAGCCTGTTGCAAGAAATCTTGGTGTCCTGTTTGATAACAATTTATGTTTTGAGCAACATATCACTAAGCTTGTCCAATCATGTTTTTATCACCTCAGAAACATTGCAAAAATCTGATCTATTTTAAATCTTAGTGATGCAGACACTGTTGTACATACTTTTATCTCCTCACGCGTTGATTATGGTAGCAGCCTGTTCACTTGTCTTAATCAAAAAAACTGACACAACTGCAGACTGTACCAAACTCAGTTGCTAGGCTGTTAACCAGGACCAAGAAGTACGACCACATCACACCTGTTTTAGCCTCTTTACATTGGCTCCCTGTTTGTTTTAGGATTGATTTTAAGATCTTGTTGATTACTTTTAAGACTCTTCATGGCCTAGCTCCAGACTATATTTTAGACCTTGTAATCCCTTATGAACCTTCACATAGTTTGAGATCTTCGGGCAGGGGTCTCCTGTCTGTTCCTGAGTCCAGGATGAAAACTAAGGGGTACAGAGCTTTTGCTATCAGGGCCCCGAGGCTCTGGAACAATTTGCCCGAAGAAATTAGGTTGTCTGAGTTAGTGTCTTCGTTTAAGTCTCTTCTCAAAACACATTTTTATCTGAAAGCATATCCTGATTTTACCTGAACTGGCTGTTTATTGTATTGTTTATTTTATTGCTTTTGTGTATTTCATGTATTTTATTTCTTTATATTTCGTCATTTACTGTGGTATTTTATTTCTCTTGTTGTGAAGCACTTTGTACTTTGTACTTTGTTTTGATAAGTGCTCTATAAATAAAGTTTTATTATTATTATTATTATAATAAATTATTATTATAAAAGAAAATCAGCAGAACAGAAAAAAAAGAAATAAAACACAAATAATAAATAAAGTATGGGAAATAGTTTTAGAACATAAAAAAGAAAGAAAAAATAAAACAACAAATAAAAATAAATAAATGACAACAAAACTTGAAAAGGAAAAATGGGGGGTAGTTGATTTATTTCATTATAAAGGTGAAAAATTAAAAATACAATTAAAAAAACAATTATTTATTTTGTATTTTTCATTTTTAATAAAATTTTATTTTATTAGTGTGTTCTCATGTGTGTGATTGAACCTTGTAATTAATTCACTTTAGTTCACAATGTGTGGGCAATGTTGGTCTTGCTTTTAATCAGCTGCTTCACTAAATGCTCTTTAATCAGAATCAGAATCAGAAATACTTTATTGATCCCCGAGGGGAAACTCTTTTGCTACAGTAGCTCACTGTCACGTCAGTGCACACAGGAGTACTAAGCAAAAAAAAAAATATAATACACTATAATACAGGTCAGAAAATAAATTAAGTACCAAGTGGGTATAAGTATAAAATAAAATAAGTATGAAGTACAAAGTGGGTTTACTGGTTGATGATAATAATATGGTATAAAGTAATGTAATTAAGTGTAGCTTATTTCACTCTCTACTCTCATTTTCATAAAGAGCGTAGTTTAAATTATACTTACACAGAAGTTACTCAAGTTTGGAAGAAGAAGGAAAGCTAAAAGTTGGAAAAAGTAAGACGACGAGACGGAGCTACGGCAACAGGCAGCATGCACATTGGTGCATGTGCACTAAATATGTAACGTTTGTGGGAGAGGAGAGGGCTCTGAATAAGCCTTTTAGGTTTCCTTCCTTATTTCAATTTATTGTGCAAATAAACTAAACTAAATTTTAAAAAAGTGCCTGAAGGTTGCTTATATCTTTGACGAACATGCAAACTCTGTATATACATAATTTCACAAAGAGTAGGAAAGCCAGGATGACCCATCACACCTCTTCAAAGGTGGGATAAACATTTTAATATATGTCACCAGTTTATGAAAGAAAAGAAAAGAAAAATCACTACAATAATAAATATGCCAAGGAAATTTAATGTCATTGCAGCTTTTTCATTGTTTTTCTGCAGCTGTGATCAGGGAGGAATCTCCATCATATCACCGGGGATAAATAATAAAAGGCCTAAATCAGCTCAGATCGGCAAACAGATGCAATGCATAGTAGTTCCCACAGCCCTAACTGTAGAGGGGTGTGTGCGTGGGTGTGTTCTAAGCTTACGTATTGTAAGTCAATGATGATAACGGTGAGAAAAATGTTCCATCTAGATTTGCTTCAAAATCCTTGACCCTCATTACGTGCAAGACCAAACACATCAATCACCTTAATTACATTTAGTGGATATTAAGATGAATGGTGGGAAAGTACCATGTTAAGATATTTATTGATTTTGACATTATGGTAAAAATTAGATTATTACACATTCTTAGAGCTAATCATGTAATGAGTGTCTGGTCACAATGCTGCAGTATCTCCCAGGCTTTCTGCTCCAAGACATACTGTATCTATCAGCCCAGACCCTCTCCGCTGCTCAAGGCTGGATTAACCCACCAGGCCACCCTGGGCCAGAAATTTGTTTTGGGCCCCTATTAAACCCCCAGTCTTCCCACTCTCTGTGCATTGTGTATGTACCCTTTGACCTTCAAGTATCCAGTAAGTAAGTTCAAACTGCAAACTACACATGCTTTTTCATGTAGGCTCTGCTCACTTGTATCATTGAGTTTTTCCTACTAAAAAGACCAAAAAGTTCACTAAACGTCATCAAACTTACAACATTTTTTGCCAGAATGTTTTTGAGTTGAATTGAAGTAACAGTTTTCACAGTGTAGGTAATTTATCTTAGTGACTACAAGGCTAGGGGTGTAACTGTCTTGGAATAATGCAAACAACGGGAGTTTCTCCTGTTCTTCCCGTTCTGCCAACACTGTCTGAATGCAGCATTAGTGGTGCCTATTCCGAAGCAAATATGCAATTAATTCAATTATTTCTGAAAACCTGGGGCTTTTGAGAACCAGCACAATTGTCCTTTTTGCCCAGTTGATATCTTGCCTTGCCAATATCCAAAACTCATGAACTCATCATTGATGTCAGGCGACAGCACACCCCCAAAAACCCCACGCTTGTCACTGATGATACCATAGTTATCACTGACTCATTAAAATGTATTGCCATTCACATTAATATACGGAATATCAACACACAACGACAATGTGAAAAAAGACTAATCTTTCTCTGTTTACAGCACCTCTTTCTCCAAATCAACAATGCAATAACTGAAAGTATTCTCACATCTGCCATGACACTATCAACAAGTCATTCAAGATTATTGGCACACACCTTTATTTAACTGTATCACTCTACCTAGAGAAAAGGGATGGAAGATTATCCCAGAACTTATGCACCCACACCACCTGCAGTGGCACCAGCTTGGCTTTGTGATCATTAAAGTGAATTAAATTGCAGGGGCACATTTTCATAAATCTCTATATTGATATATGATGCATTTATTCATCCACAGGAGCCACCTAGAGGCTAGCTAGTTTTTGTCTTTACTGTTGGCCAATCAAAGCTGCCTAGCACAGTCACACTACTCTGAGCAGTTTCATTGCAGCAGGATAACACTGCCAATGTAACAAGGCCTTTAGGGCTGTGATGCTTTTAGAAACTAGGTTGAGAGAGTTACTCATAATTTGGCCTTTGGAGCACTGAATTATGAAATAAGGTAACTTATTTAACCTGTCTCAAGACTGCGATGAAAGAAACTAGCTATATGAGCCCACCACAGATGACGGATTGTTTTCATTGTCAACAAGAAATTGGCATGCTCATTAAGATCAACAGTATCATGGTAAAGATGTTTGGAGGAAGAAAAAAAAAAGGGCTCACACTGAGTCAGAGTCTTGCCTGGGGGGCACAACAAAACACCAGGCCCGCTTTGTGTCTCTGTTTCATGCTAGCATTAAAAACACAGCTTGCCTCCTACCACACAAACAAAAATAGATAGCATGCTAGCACGCTAACATTAAACGACCAGCCACCAAGAGGCATAAAAAGAACATGGATTAGCATGCTACCCATTAGCTATTCATATCTCAAAACATTGTACTGCTAAAAATAGATCAGATGGTGGTTTAAACACTGCTCTGTGGCCTCAGGTTGTTCAGAGCAAACAAAGATGAGAGGACATTGTGATCTAGCATGGTGGCACCATGAATTTTAGTAGGTGAAGTAAGTAAGCTCTGAGTGATGCAGAAAAGAATAAAGCTGAGGGATGGTGGAGGCAAGAGGCACCTCAAGACAACAGATTCAGGATGCATGTTGGAAGCAAAAACAAAAAAATGTATATAAGCAATTCTATAATCAAAAATACTCATGTAGACAAATATCCTTTCTTTGAGGATAGGTATTTTTGCATACATGTTAGAAAGAAATGTATTATATAACAGGACACAGCTGGTCAATAGGGCCATTGCTGCCAAGAAATGTCCCTTTATTGAATTATTATTGTTAATGGTAAGACAGAGTTAGCAGTTGTGTTTGCACTGTTTTGGGGCCAATTTTAAGGTCACTTAGAGCCTGGGACCAGCTCTGCAACCTGACTAGATGGAATATTTGCATATTTAAGAGTTGTATGTCAAGGGAACAGTTCCAAACAGCTTGCTAAAAATTGCTTAATAATGTAAATTAAGGTTAGCCCCATGGACTTCAGCCTTATTGTTTTATCATTTTGGTCCAGCACTTTCCACACCATTGCTTTTAACCTAGCTTACTTCCTTCATCTGTGTTACCCATGGCCTCTTTATCCTAAACCTCTTTACACCTGGTATCTCAAACATTATGTTTTACCTTGAGAAAAACCATCTCAGTTTACCAAAGCCAACACTCCAGCCATAGCTAGCAAGTAAACTAACAACGAAGAAAACATGTTGAAAATGTTGTATTATCACAACAAACTACTTTTTTTAAATTTATTTTTATTATCACAACAAACTACCCACCTTCTTTATTAAGTGCTGAATGAACAACAATGAAGAACCAATTGATTTGACTGTGAAAGCTAATACAGGATGATCTGGGTCTAATTATGGGCTAGCTAACCAACTATTGTGGTCACGGTGGCTACTGTAAATAAAAAACTCTATTACATCAAAGACTGTTTTAATCTCAAATTGATTTGCAAAATGTTTTGTATAAACTTAATCCTTTAAATTTGATGAGGGTCTCTATGAATGTGTAGTTTTTAGTAAGCCATTACTAGGTATGCTAGCAGATGTGAGAAAGGCAGATTAAAAAAATCAAGGTTTCTCTGTTTCCTGTGGGCCTTTACGCTATGTATTGAGACAGTTTTAATGTTACAGTGTTGGTGCTGTTTTAGGTAGGTTTCTCTTGAAGTAAATACATATTTTCAGTATCCATATTACATTAAAATGCTAAAAGAACAAGTTCCAGGGGGAATCAATGAAAACAGCAAGCAGCTCGCTAGCTTAATGAATCATTATTTAAAATTAGTACAAAAGTACAAAAACTGTTTAAATAGCAACGCAGGAGGAAAATAGATAGATAGATAGAAGTACAAGTTTATCTGCTTTCATGTTTTACACATGCACTTTCATGCACACACACACATTCATGCAAAATCCCCCCCCCACACACACACACAAGGTCCGCGCCTCAGTGATGTTGCCGCCTCAGCACGGTTCTCTGACAGCCTTTGGTTGTCAGGATGATGATGAGGTCAGAGGTTTGGGGGCGGAGTTTGATCCTGATTGACAAAGACAGCCCTGACATAATCTCTACCAGTCAACCAGCCTCCCACTGGACTCTCTCTGTGAATGCATGTGTCTGTCTGTGGCTTTGTGGCTGTGCATTGTGTGTGTGTGCGTGTGTGTGTGTGTCCAGGGCATATTATGGCAAAAGGAGTGAAACTGACAAAACTTTGAGAGATTTTTTGACATATATCTCTTTATATATGAGTGTGCGTGTTCGTGTGCACTGCCATGTATGTGCGTATTAAGATAAAGCAAAACTGACATGGAAGAGCGACAAATATATTTTGACAAGAGACTGTGTCAATCTTTTTGAGACCCTATCTTCCCTCAGGATTTACACTGCTTCTCTCTGTCAGAAAAAAAAACACACTCAACAGATATTGTCTCTGTCCAAACACGTCTACTGTAAAACATGTAATATGTCTTCTTTTCACAGAATACAACAGATAGGGAGGCGTGTTTGAGCTGCGATATGTAGGACTCTTCAATTAAAAGTGCCAACTGTTACATTTTTACTTCATAACGAGATGATGACCGTGTTAATTTTAATACATTTGCATGATTACAGTAAATAACTGAGACCAACCACTGAGAAGTCTCTATCGGCTTCAGCACCGCAGGTTGGTGGGAGAATCACTTCTAGCATGTTAAAGCCAAAGATGACAGGAGAGGGGGTGGGGTGACTGGAGGCAAGTAGGCTTATGGGAAATGTCTTAATTTAGCAAAACACCAATCATCGCCACTATGGTGTTATTGTTCACAGTAATTACATAAAGGCATCACACGTCATCTGAAAATTTGTATAGATTTTTTGCAACGCACCACATTTATTTTAGTTCAAGGATGAGCCATTTTGTTTTTCAATAGGGTATCTACATATAAAAGACATAAACTGTATATTAACACGGAATTAAAGCAAAATCTGAAAAAAGAAAGAGAAAAGAAATACAAAGAAGCGTGTTCTGTCAACACAAAACCACGTATCCTTTAACCATATTATATTTATCACCTGCACAAAACTAACAACATATGGTTAAAAGAATTGAACAAGATAAATAAAATGTGTCAATACTATGTCAATACTAAATAACAAAGTTAAAAGTCTACAACCATGCTAGCGGCTCTATGAGGCTGTACTTAGGCACAGTTGTGCTTTGAGATAAATGCTAACATCAGCATGCTAATATGTTTACAATGACTATGCTTATGTTTAGTAGGTATAATGTTTACCGTGTTTATCGTCTTATCTTTGCTGATAAGCACTACATACAAAATACAGAAGAGGCTGATGGGAATGTCATTAGTTTTGCAGGTATTTGGTATTGGTATTTAACCCAAAGTACTGGACAAATTGAAAGTTTGACCAGATGATGGTTCCAGATGAAAAGTTATTTCAGTTCATCCGGACACTGAAAAAGAATGTGTGTACCAAATTTCATGGCAATCTATTCAACATTTGTTGAGTCATTTCATAACCACAAATGTCAACCTCATGGTGGCACTTCAGGAAAAGTCAGGGGATCACCAAGGTCAGTAGGATTTATCCTCTGGAAACAATGAATATTTCCATAAAAGTTTGTCCCAATCCATATGCTGAGATATTTCACTGGATAAATTATAAGTTTGACCTGCTGGCGTGGCTAGATGAAAAGTCAGGGGATCACCAAAGTCATTAGAAATTATCCTCTGGGGACCATGAATGTCATTTCATTTCAAATTTCATACCACTCCATCCAATAGTTGTTGAGAATTTTCAGTCCGGACCAAGTTGCGGTCGAACCAATAGATTGACATTGCCATCACTAGAGCCACACCCCTAGCATGGCTAGCATGGCTTCTTGTTTCTTTGTAACAAAAAATGAAAAGTATACAGTACAAAAGTTAAGAAGGAAAACTGTATTGCAGAGAAGTAATGATCAATGTCCAGTTTAATGACTTAGGGTCATACAGACTGACACTTAGAGGGAGGAGTTAAAGAGTTTGATGGCCACAGGCAGGAATGACTTCCTGTGGAGTTCTGTGGTGCATTTTGGGGGGATGAGTCTTTCGCTGAAGGTGCTCCTTTGCTTGACCAGCACATCATGGAGCGGGTGGGAGACATTGTCCAAGATGGCATGTAGTTTGGCCAGCATCCTCCTCTCTGACACCACCGCCAGAGAGTCCAGCTCCACCCCCACAATGTCACTGGCCTTACGGATCAGTTTGTTGAGCCTGACCGCGTCCGCTACCCTCAGCCTGCTGCCCCAGCATGCAACAGCATACAGGATAGCACTGGCCACCACAGACTCATAAAACATCTTCAGCATTGTCCGGCAGATGTTGAAGGACCTCAGCCTCCTCAGGAAATAGAGGCGGCACTGGCCCTTCCTGTAAAGAGCTTGAGTGTTCTTAGCCCAGTCCAGTTTATTGTCCATGTGTACTCCCAGGTACTTGTAGTCCTCAACAATGTCCACGCACCATGAGACAAAATTCTCCACCACAGCCCTGTACTCAGACTCATCACCACTGCTGATACATCCTGCCACAGCAGAGTCATCAGAAAACTTCTGAAGGTGACAGGACTCTGTGTGGTAGCTGAAGTCTGTGGTGTAGATGGTGAGGAGGAAGAGAGAGAGGACAGTCCCCTGAGGGGCGTGTTGAGATTGTGGGATATGGTGCAAAGAGCTAGTTAGAAGATTTTGTCCAAACGTTAATATGTCTTAAAATTATTTCAACATACAGTCAACTGAATTAGAACTTTAGGGAATGAATGAGCAGTTCTGCTGAAACAAGTACAAATACGCTCCTCACTCAATTCCATCAGAATTCTTTTACACATAAACACATCTGTGTTCCATCTATCCATCTGTGTGTTGAAACAGCACACAGAAATACTGATATTGTTTAACATGTGGGACAACTATGTTATATGTGTTTCTTTGCTTGTGTGCCTGTGTGTGTGTGTGTGTGTGGTGTATAAATGCTGACAAAGGACTGTATTATTCACTTGATGGAGATCAGTTTGACCTCCAGGTTAACCTGTTTTTTTCAGATCTAACACATCCTATGGGGTCACACACACACACACACACACACACACACACACACACACACACACACACTACACTCATTGGTTTGACACAGAGACACAAATGTACTACACTGAATACATGTCTGCCGTCATGTGTAAATGTTTGTGTGTGTGTGTGTGTCAAGGTTGGCTCATAGAAAGCTAATACAGAAGCTGTGTGTTCTCAGCAGATCAATAGTGTTATTCAAACAAGCTGGAAGAGCCTAGAAAGCATTCTCTCTCTTCTTTTACTCTCCATCTTTCTCTCCCTCTTCTTCTCTCATCATCCTTCCATTCACCCCATCTCTCTTTATCCTTCATTCCTCCCATCTTCCCTCCCTTCTCCCTCATGCCCTTCTCTCCCTTCTTTTCTCTCTCTTAATTTTCTCTCTCCTTCTCCCCGTTCTCTTTATGCATCTCCCTCTCTTGCTTCGTCCTACAGCTTTATTCTCTTCCATATGTCCTCCTCCCACTTTCTCCCCATTCTCTTAGTCCTGCCATTTCCTTTCTCTCCCATTTTCACTCCTCCCCTCATCACACCATCCTTCCTTCCATCTTTTCCTCCCTTCACTCTCCCCCTTGTCCTCCCTCTGTCCCTACCTCCTTCTCCAGCCTTCTCCTTCTTCCTCTCTCTCTTTCTTTCCTGGTGAAGGAATTACATTACTTTACTAATTATCCTACAACAAAAGTAATTAACTGAATTACTTGTTACAATACTTTCATTACTCATCAGCGCTCCATCAAAGGTGCCGTAAGTGTAGAATAGAAAAACGAGATGTTGTGGTTTAACAATCCAGCCTATGATTCAGAGGTATTTCAAAACAAAACCCATGTGATTCCTTAATGTAGGCTCACTAGTGGCTAGTCCCATTTTTGACCTCAACACTCTCTATGTTACTCCGCGATTTGGTCACAAAGTGTTGTCAAAACCTTGTTTTTTTACCTGCTATCCATCGGCGGGTTGTGTCTTCAAATGTTTTTTTGTGATCACACAGATGTCTACTTACTGAGCCCAGAAAGTAAATCTGTCGGCCAATGCAGCGGCCAGCACAATGGGCTTAACATACATTCCATGAAAATACCGGCTCCTGGATAAAAGGTAATAAAAAAAATTGTTTTGACTTTCCCCGTAATGTTTGCATTGGGAACGCTGTTTGGCTAAATCACAGAGTAAAGTATGGAGTGCTGAGGTCACAACTTGGGCAAACCAGTGGCTAACATTAACAGCTTTGAAGACACAATTTGTAAATAAGACAGCTTTGGAGTTACCTGGAGGCACATTTCTTCTCTTTTAATAGAGAGCCTCCCCCTGCCTCCACAGCAGAACAAGCTGACCGCTAAATGTTGAGGTAATGGAGCGTTACTAGGATTAGTTACTGTAATGTATTTCCTGAATTTCATATTGTAATCCCTTACACTACAGTTACTGAAAAAGTAATCACAATAAGTAATATAAGTAAAGCGTTACGGCCCAACACTGGTTCTGAGTGGCATGAATCTGCTGCTCTTCTATTGGTCAAATATGATGCTAGTGATATCCTGTCTGGAAATGATGACAGGGCCTTTCAGGCAATACCACTAAAAGTTATACATTTTCATCATCACACATATGTTCATCAACTCTTACTGCTAAAGACGAATGATCTTCTGGCAAGCTATCTCGAGTACTCTGAGCTGTTGGTATTTATTAGGCGCTGGCTAAAGTTGGAAACCTAAACCAAAAGACAAGCCATGAAACGTGCTTTTGGATGCACTGCAAATCAACCAAGCCCATTTTAATTTCTGGTAAGTCTGGTAAGGTTAAATGAGCCTGAATTCCTGCTGTTCGGTCAAAACTTTTCACCACGAGTATGAACTTTCAACCTTAGTAAGAAAATGAGGAAAAAATTACCTCAGACTGATGAAGTTTTCACAGCCTGGCAGTGAACTCTATCACATCCTCTCAGGAAGAAAGCATATAGGTTTTATCTTATTACTAAGGCTGCATTTTCTCCTCTATGAAGCATCAAAAGATCATAAAGAGATTTGATAAGTGTGAATGACAAAATTAAATATACTCTTCTGGCGACTGTTAGGGCTGAATGATTTCCATATCAGAAATGCAATGAAAAGGAAGTAAGAAAGTGCTACTTTAATATGTTGCATACCTGTTCATTCTAGCTATAGTGTACCTGTGATATTAACAACAATTCTTACATCCCTTTATGAAACTATGCCCATAGAAAACACGTGATGCTGCCAGTCTTGTGAGAATCCAAACCTTTTATTTTACAACATGAAAGACAGATGACTGAAATTAGAAAAGTATGTTCTGGGTGACCAAATTGCCAAAGAATTAAAAAGAAAAACTGATACCTGATTTAAAAAATAATGGCTTCAAATCAAACTGTAAAGAAGGGCTAGAGAGCCAAATGTTCGCATTGTTGGAATAGCAAAAATGCTGATAAACCGGACCAGGTTCAATAGAAATGTCAAGACTGGAACAGGTTTATACTCTTTAGAAAAACTGCGTTTGGTCAAGCAGACCGGCCTGTGGTGTCCATTTCAGCTTTATCACAGCAATAGCAGCAGCTGACTATATTTAAAATAAGATTTTTAAGAAAGTTCCTGTTGTCGCAGAGCTTTCTTGCTCATAAGGTACCACAAAGAGATACACAACTTTATCTATGAGACAGCAGAAAAGGCCCATGCTGCTGTTAAAGATGAAGGGCTTGTGTTGTATATTGGGCTCTAGGGCTGTGTGGGTGTCCATTGACCCACATTAAAAGCTTGACATTTGGGAAACCAAATGAGCACCAAACGCAGAGTCCTCCTCCTTTCATCTTGCCGGAGTCTTCAGCCTGTCGAGTGCTTGATCTGGGATGTTGATGGAGCAGGTCTCTGTAAAGATGTGGGCACAACAGTCTCTGATTCCCATTGCTTACCCAGACTGAGTCCCATTTCGTCCAGACCAGACATTACCCAGGAAGTGTCTTAAATCCAAGCTGGGCCAGCATGGCACCTATCCCGGGTGTCTTTCCTCTCCTCCTGGGGTGATCACAGCACCCTTCAATAGAAATGTCAAGACTCATCACTAAAACAGTCATTAATAGCTCAGATTACAAACAAGGTCTTCAGAGCTGTAATGTACTGTAGATTCGTGTAGAATGCTCTATGGGTGCATCATGATGGAGAGTTTCTGATAACCCGTTTTAATAAAAAACTGGAAAAGTAAGAGTTGCACATTTCAGGGAATAGGGGGAGAATGACCAATATGGCTTCTTATGACCATCTCAGCTACAGTACATAAGCTAATGGCTCAGGTATGTTGTTTCCAAATGATTCTTTCTAGAATTTGGGTCCTGTCCCATGTGATAAGCTCATTATGAGTGAGTGGTGAGCAGCCCCCCCAAAACAAAAAAGAAACTACAAAAAAAGACTAAAATTTGTGTCCAGTGTAGATTCACTTGGTTTGAGAAGTGTAGATATCCTGAAAAAGACAGATCAATCCAGTAGTTTAAGATACAGTAATGTTATTTTCTCAAAAGAAAATTATTCAAAGTTATTATGCATATAAAATATGTTAAGTCTTATCACACCATTGAAAACGAATACTGTGGTCAGGTTAGGGTAGTTATTTAGTGTAAAAAAATAGAACTTTCTCATTTTGACGTGTCACAGTAGGCACAGGTGTATCTAATAACATTAATGATGGATCTGTTCCATTTAGGTACCAGAGAACATCATGCCAGTGAGCCAGCAGGCACACCAGGACCCTGGAACTAGAGCACTTACATGGAATGCAGCCATGATCAATGTTATTAGTTTCACCTGTGCTTGATGAGTCATAATGTCCACCATGAGAACAGTCTATGGTGTCTTTAGGTATGATGGTGACACCTGCACCATCTCTTGCGACTCATTTCTCATCTGTCAACTAGTTGCCCCTGTTCAGAGTTTCCTCTTAGTCCAGTCACCTGCCTATTAGCCACCTTCCTGCCCAGCTGTTCCTAGTTAAGTCATTAACATCCTACTATAAAGAGGACACAGTTCACAGTCTTTGTTTACCTGATCATTTAAGGGGAACTCCGCCAATTTTACACATCACACAGTGTGTTTACTGGAAAGTACGACTGCATATGTGAAAAAAGTTGTATAAAGCCTTTTGTGGTTCCAGAGAGAGCTGCGCAAAGTCTGATGAATCGGCAGTTGGGGCTGAAGACTACAAGTTTGAAAATGAAAAGGGGCTGTGGATTTAGAAAGAAGTGAGCTTACCAGACCTCTGTAGCCCGCTCCTCGCCTCTGTTTGAGGCTAGCAGCTCGAGGCTACATTAGCCACTGCTAGCATAACACACCTGAATCTCTGACCGAACTGTCGGGGGTCGAATGGCATTGTGGGCAATGTAGGCATCAGGATTTGACCAGGAAAAAGAATGCATAGAATGAAAAAGACGATATTTCTGGTTCTGCTGCATTGATATTGATAGTTTTTTTTTTTACTGTCTATCATGAGTCCGACAGTGTTACAGAAGTGCAATGCTAAATCGGTGGAGTACTCTTTCCTTATACTCTTTCCTTACATATGCTTTCTTGGCTGTTCCATGGCATTCAAAAATGTGAATATGTTTTAAAACTCATTTTTGCAGGGTCATGTCACCTATTTGAGACATGCACTAACAATCACCTGTGAGATTATTCTGTATTCTATTGCATGTGACGGTATTTATGCACCAGTGTTGCAGGGAGCAGAGAGAGAGGAAAAGTTGGATGCTGAAGTGCACAGCCAGTGCGCTGTGATGTGACCGGAGCTGATAGGAATCCATCAGTGAGGACATCATGAGGTCTGGACGAGAGTCGCCCACAGACACACAGCAGTCAACGTTAGTCATCATCATACATGACAAAACAAACAACACAGACGGGACTTTGACACAAGCCATCACTCCAGAGAGAAAACTGAAGAACAGAAAAAGAGGATAACAACACTGCAAGATATTAATAGTGCCAGGGTTAAAGGTTTGATTCCCACAGACACCACACCTGCTGTATGTGAAAGACACTTTTGATACAAGCTTCCAGCAAAGAGCAGAAACTGAGAGAAAAAAGAAAGAAAAACTAGTGTCAGGTAAGGAATTTTCTTTTGCAGCCATGCCAATTTATTATATTGATGTAAACACATCATGAAAAATGGAGTGTTGTCTCTGGGTTTAGGAGAAGAACTAAAACAGTCCTTTTTTTTACATGATAGTAGAAAGTGAACAATCTTTTTCAGTCAGAGGAAGGCTTATATATAAAGAGTCTTGAAAAGAAAAATGATATGAGACAAAAGGAAGAAAAACCTTTAAGGAGAACAGGAGAGATCAGAGGAGGTAACTGCTCACGGGTAGTTCTCTTGTTGTGATAGCTGCTATACAGCTGTTTTTTTTCTGTCTGAACTGTATCTCTCTGTGTAAGTAAGCATTCACCTCTCTGGAAGGACATGTTATTGTAATATGTATATGTGCATGTGTGCAGAGAAACTTGTGTGTGAGGGAGACAGACTGTGCTGTGACCTCTGTGTCCATCTCTGACTAGGAGTGACTTCTGGGACAAAGCTGTAAAAGCTTCCCTAGCCTAGCTTTCCTAGCTTTCCCCAGTTTTGTCTCTACGGGGCAAGGCAGGAGACCCTTTTTCTTTATTGAGGCTGTGAAAAAAAAACAGAAAAACGTTCACTATTTTTTTTTGTTTTATAATAAGAGAAAGACAATTTTACTCGTGAGACCACGTGCAAAGTGACAAAATGTTACACTGGAGACCCTTTGAAACTAAGGAAAATTATTGATTTTTTTTTTATAAATGTTTTACATTTTAGATAATTAATATCAGAAATTATACAGTGGATATGTGTACACTTCAATGAAATAACAGTATTGTCATCAATATAATTTTTTATATTGTTAATTATGTCATTAGTGAGTTCATAACCCCCAATTTCATCATGTTTTAACAGTTGTAGGTATAATAGTGCACCAAAAAAAAAAAAATAATTGCAACAGAGTAGAACAAGGAATATAAAAAGTGATACATACATACTGTACATACGTATGCACATAAACAAATCTGTATGCACATGCATATCCAAACGTATATACATTAATACACATCCATTCATCCACATGTACCTGTACATTCACGTCATCCATAGCCTCCATAAGTTCCTCATAAGTCAATATTGCTATGCATGCCTCAGATAATATATAGTTAAAAATGTCATGTATCTGTTTCAATGTATGTATGTTTGCACTGCATGTATGCACAGTATCTTTCTACTTACAGTCTTACAGTCCTATCTATCTTCCCATCTACAGATTTTTATTATTTTTATTGTCTTTTTATCAGACACAGTATTTCCAAATCTGAATGCAAAATGTCACTTTGCAAAAACCAACACAGAGCAGTTTATACATTCACATCAAACCGAGATGATTACTCAGCTGGCACGAAAACATGCAGCAGGAAATATCTCCTTCTCAGTCTTTTACACACACACGCAAAGAACACACATTGGTGACGTAAAAGCCGAACTTCACAGGCGCACGTGTGTACAGTCAACTAACACTCAACACCGATGAAATATACCACACCACTCCATACACTACTGTGAAGTTGATATCTGAAAGGTAAAGTGATTTAATGCGTTACATGAAAGCCTTGTCCTAGTCTGGTGTGTGTGTGTGTGTGTGTGTTCGCAGGGTGACTCAACATACAATAGGTGCTGATTATACTTTAGAAAAAGAGTGACATTAAAGATGCCTTTCTCCTCTCTGAAACACTGTTACTTCTGTTTGTTAACTCTTGCTCTCTTCTCTCTAGTTGGGAATATTAAATAATACACAGGTGGCAGAGGAGAGGGGAGCAGTTCACAACATGCCCTCTGCAACTGTCACACAATGCTTGAAAAATTACATGGTTCAACAGAGCGTTTGTGACCCTAATTATAGAGGAGCCTTGATGTACGTGTCGTTTTGGAAGTCTTTCAAACTTTGTGAAAAACCTAACTGCAGTCAAAGTCATCAGTGAGAGCCTGACATTGCCAGAGGTGCCTAATCTACAGAATGACCTCCACTCAGCGATCATCATAAAACACAACCGCCGCTATCAACACAAATCAATGACTTTTTCTCAATGGTTAGAATCGCAATTACAAAACAACTGTTGCCCATCAGAGCTTGATGAAAGATCCTCTTACGATTATTAAAGGAGAAATTGAAGTGGCTATTAAGGGTGTGTATCTCCCCCTTTAGAGAATTCAGTATGCATCTAGATACACAGTCCACGATCTGACGCAGAATCAATATAGATCAAGTTGTAACGATAAGACACACTTAAAATACTTTTCTTTCAAACACTGACTCAGAAAGAGTAGCAAACACAGATACATAAACTAACTTTTTAGCCAGTCGACGTAGCATCAGCTGCTAACGCTAGCATTGCTTGCCTCGTGTTGACTGCTCCTTCTTGAATGAGTAGCAAGGTCTGAGGTGCCACGGGCATATTTCCTGATACAATTGCGCTTTTTGAAGACTGCAAATGAAATGTAAAGATTTCAGGGAGCACTGTAGACGGTGGTGGGAATGTTGTGGATGGCTGGGAGCAGGTATGTGATTAGAGAATGTAGCAAGCTAGCAGGAGAGGGGCAGGTGGCATAAAGGCACAGGATTGAAGAAAGAATTACTTAGAAATATATATATTTTTTTACAATTGACAATTTCATGGAGAATTAGGGTTGCATCTGAGGTTATGTATCGCTTTTATTGATTTTCCAATATGTATTAATTCATCTTTACACCCCTAGTCACTGTGCATAAACATGTGTCTTTTGTGGTTATAGTACATTTCTAGGGGAAGAAAAGGAAAGCAAGTCAACTCTGCACGTGAAGAAAGAAAGTGATAAACAACTGGGAGAATAAGCATTAAAATCCATTCTTGACCTTGGAAATTAACTAACTCTAGTTACCCCTCAGGTAAATACTGAACTTGGGAAGACTCCCTTCTACTGCTTTGCACCTTATGTATTATTTATAATAGAGAGGATTTCAAAACTTGAATGTCTCATCCCACTGGCCAATTTTAAACTGCTAACTTTGGATCTATTTAATGATGTCTGTGAGTGTCTCTGATGCTGTGCTATTGTTACGTATGGCTGTGTTTCTTTCTGTCTGCTGTACTCTCTTTGGCGAAAGAGGTCTTGATCTCAGTGAGATTAACTGTTTAAATAAAGCTTATATATACAACACACATTTTCCCAGAGCTTTCGGAGATTGATCAGTGAAGTATGGATGCAGAAATGGAGCCTTGAGTTAAGAATTGTTTTGGAAAACTGGTATATTATGCAAGAGTAACAGAACAGTTTATAGGCTATAGACGTTATAGGATGTTTCAGACCTTTTCAAACCAGATGAAGTTTACTGTAAAGCTGTCAAAAGCAAATCAAAGTATTCAATCCAGTATCAATCTATCTAAGTAAAAGATTCAAAACAAATTGCCATGAGAAAACCTACAACCGCAATTAAGTTGGAACAACCTCCTAAGCCACAGGGGCGCCCATATCTGAGGTGACACTGCGACCATGAACTGCAACATCCCCGATGGAGGTATGTGGTTTTCAAAAAACTGTCAACAAATCTATGTTCCCAGCTACTACAGCTATAGCTACATCGTTTTGACTGCATTTAAAATGCAACCTTAAACCCACAAACCAGTGAGGAAAACACATACAATGCAGTGTATGTGTGTGTGTATGCATTTTTATTGTAGTGACAGACTGTGTGTCTCATGGGGCCAGTCACAAATACAGATATCATCCGCTCGCTGCTTCCATTTAAAGTCCAACAGCTTCCGGTCAGTTTAGGTCATCCTCCCTTCCAGTCCTTCCCTCCCATCAAATTCTCTCACTTACTCAGAGAAATCATCAAAACCCTCCGAGAAAAAAAAAAAAAAAAAACACATCAAGAAACAAACCTAGACTAAATGACTTGTGGAGATGAGGCCTTTTTTGCAGTGTGCTGTGCTGCCCTGCCCCTCTGGGCTTTGGGCTATTGGGAGTTCCACAGCACATCAACAATATAAGGAGCTAGCAAAAACGTTTATCCGTGTCCCTCGATGACTTTTCCTGGACCCACTTTCACTACAAATCCATGTTGTGGGAGTTAGCCAATCACAGGATCTGATATTAAAATAACAATAATACTATTTGCTGTAGTGTTTTGCACCATATTACACTCTTTTCCACAGAAAACTGACTCGAGATAGGTTTACCTTCCACCACAACCCTGGGTAAACTATGCTAAACCTCCTATTACCACAGCTGCCTTCATTTGATAGTATGCCTTGACATGCCCGTTCCCATGGAAACAAACTCAGAGCCATGTGCTTGACTCAGGGGGAGGTGAAATGGCTTGCCATCAATTTGCAGCTGGTCGGCCTTTTTCTGAGAACATCACTGGCCCTCCCTGTGGCAATGTGTTTCTCCCTGCCTTTAACTGTTTGCAAACTTTCTCATCTGATAGATAAACGGACCATTGGATACTGGTATTTTCATCTAAGAAGATGTTTGCTGTTATATTATATGTCTGTGAAGGATTACATTATTGTAGCTGAGAGGGTGAATTGGGGTGCTAAAGAAAAGGGCTTGAGACAAAAAAGAAGTTACAGATTAACACCAGAAACTGACAAAAGCAAAATTTGCTTGTGCGTCCTCGCATAATAGACTACATGGCCAAAACTATACGGACGGGCAAACAAAGCATTGGGATACCCATATATTACACCCACATGTAATTGTTGAACATCTTATTCTTAAACCATGGGCAATAATCTGCTGCTGTAGGCTTTCCAAAAGATGCTGAAACCCGGCTGCAGGGACGCAGCCACGCTCGCAGTCGCCGTCCCAGTTTGTTCACTCAAAGAAACATTTCTTTAGAGGACCTCTGTTGGACATGCACACTGTAAAAACGAAAAAAGTTGAGGAATCTTTAAAAACTTTAATAAAATCTGACGTTAAGTGATTTAACTTCATTTCTTAAATTTAAGATTTGAGTTTATCAAACGTACAATTTTTACTTCTGCTAATTTACACCAAGTTAAGAGAACATACAATAGCTTTTTACCTCTGTTAATTTCTAAATCTAAATTTGAGTAACTCAAATCTTGATGCTATACCCACTAGATATTCTCAGCTTGGATTCCTTTTTTTTTATTAAATCTTTTATTGGGTAAAGTTTTATCCTTCATGACAGCTTTACTGTACTGCTAGCAGTCATTATCTAGTCAGCTAGATTCCTGTGACTCAGTTTCAATTTGGATCAGAGTGAAGACCATGTAACTCCTCTGAGGCATGTGTAAAGGCCTCCATCATGTAACTTTTTTTATATAAGAAAAAACTGATTTCTGGAATTTTAACCTTAATGCAGTGCATGCTGGGAGGTATATGCTAATAAGCAAACAACGTTTCAGAATAACTTTGATGAGTTACGTAAACAAGCCATTGGACATTAAGTCAACTGAACTCAAGATAAACACTTAAAGTGATAATTAAACAATTCAAACTTGAAACTGACATATGTATCTAATTACAGTTATTAATAAAAGAAAAGTTTATCTAATATAACTTATAAGACTTTAAGTGAAAATCTAGCTTGATTTGTTGACACAATTTAATTTTTTTTCTACTTTAAATGCTGATATGTTAGGTTTCTAAGGCCTAACAACTTGTAATTGTATATATGCCAAAGAATATAAATTGGCGTTTTAACAGCGCATGTTAAAACAGGACAGGTCAATCCCAAAACTGTTGCCACCAAACTGTAAGCACACTATTGCCTAAAATATCACAATGTGCTATAGAATTAAGATTTATCTTAGCCCAAACCATGAAAAACAGACCCAGACCAAAAGTTCACTTTGTCATTGGTAATTTACGTTTCAGGCCTGTATAGAGGTGAGGCTAAGTTGTAGAAACACACCTGCAACTGTACTCAACTTGTAATTTGAGTCTGTGAACCCGATCTCCACATGTGATTTGTGTCTTTGTCCACCTTACACATTTGTCTCTTTCTGCTGTCAAAGCGGGAGGAAATTACAACTTAACCACACTCCATACTTATGCAAACTCTCAATTTTCAGAATAAAGGCTTTTCCTAATTTCTGCTGTCCAAGCACGTAAGACACATGCCCTCTATCACCCACACTGTTTATCAAACAGGTGTATGAATCTGTTCTGACAGCTGACATTAACACAACCACTGACCCTAAGAGTTTTCTACCTCTCATGAATTTCTATTTGCTGATCTGTGTCTCCTTTTTCTTTTTTTTTTATCCATCTCTACAGCCATGTCCATCAGTAGAACTGACTTTTAAAATCTGTTTTATAACCAACTGGTTGTGGAAAACAGCATTATGAGGAGATTTTGTTCATGCGTTCTGTTATGTTCTAAGATTCAGTTGAATTCAAAGTCATCTGCCTGCCTTGAAAGAAGAAATATGACATTTTCAGACATAAGCTGCCTAACAATTTATTCCACTAATAAATGTAAGAGTTTAGACACTGCACTGGACGCAAGAGGGATCTATTACTGGAAAAAATGTGGATCTCAAAAACAATTCACACCCAGCAACCATTACTACGGATTAAAGCATTGCAGAACTTGCGAGTTCTACTGTTATATTGGTTAGGATTTTTTTAAATCACAAACACAGGGGTGAATCAGCTGTTGATAGTGAAGCGTTAATAAATTGAAGTCATGCTCTGCAGAGTGTTGTGCTGCTGCTTTTATAAAAGGTTGTTTTGAAGATGCCAATTGTCCATAAAGCACACAGTGCATGGTATGGTCATTAATATTTGATCTGCTGTCAACTGCATGAGAAACCCTTTCATTATAAATAACAATACAGAAGCCACTGCATTTGAATTGAAGATCTATTCACCAACGGAAATATGGACACAGCCAGTTGATGTTTCTTTGTGCAAGACCTCCGGTCATTGGCTGGCTAACACAACAACTCTATGGACCACTATGGCTTTGAGGAAAACCGGAATGTTTTGTGCGGTTAAGGGCTGGCATAATAACTGGTACAAACAAAAGGTTTACTTGGAGCAGGAGTGTTTCCAACCACCCGATACCAGAGAAGTGGCTAGGCTAACTTCCTGAAGCCCCAATGAAGACTTCAAGGCGATGTCTTGTCAAGGGATTAGCAGCCGCAGTTTGAATGGCTACGCTAGCTAATGCTAACCCATGCAATTAAAAGCTGAGCCCCAATTAAACACAGTCATTTTACTGGTCGTGTGTGGCTACACATTTTGTCAAATAACGCAGGTCTCAATCAGACACTGGGTCTGGTTTTTATAGAAGTCTTTTTGATGTATAAATCCTATTAAAACCCACCGGGTCGCCCGCTTGAGCTAGTTCAATCATGCATACAAATATAAATGTCATGTTAAAACTTTTGTCAATATGGACATGCTAACGTTACACATTGTTAGATCGGTTAGATTCTCCACAGTTCAATCGTTCAGTTCATTTTACAGAAACCATGAGCACCAAAGGATAATTCATTCAGCTTTACCGGCATGGTAAACATGACAGACGGAAGAAAAGTGGTGACTCCCTGTCATAAAGTCCGATCATGTGTCCATTCCTCGAATACTTATATTCCTTTAGTCCGTAAGGGTCCACCGATCAAAATAATCAAAATGTTTTTTTTTTCATAAAAAATAATCCAAGTTGTGGAAGTTGTCCGCACTTTAACTGACAAACAATATTTTCTCTTCTTCCTGCATCTTGTTGTTGGGTACGCTTGTTTTCGTTACTTTGCTGGCTACAAAATAAAAGAGTCCGCACCTTTCTCTAATTGCAAATAAAGATTGAAATAACTACGTAACCTTCAGCTTTCATCCTTTCTAATGGAGGCTACCGGTATTTTGATACAGGGTGCTCTCTCTCTCTCATATGTTATATGAGGCCATTTCTTCATGTCATTTTCCTACTCGTTAATAGCTTGAGGGTGTTGGCGCCAACCTGCCATTTTGTATTTTTATTGATTTTTGGTGCTCCCACGACATCGTTAAATAAGCTAGTTAAGCCAACGTTAGTTAGCTCAGGGAAACAATCGACCGGAAGTGTGGCACAAAAACTGGAAGTTCAACGAACTGTTTACTTCTGCATTCGAAAATAAGATGAATAAGGAGTATCTGCTCTGCATGTGTGTTTTAAAATGCTAGCCAGTGGCTATTGCATTGCATGCCAAAGGGTCAGAAACTCCAACATGCCTTCTGGCTCGAGGGTAATAGTATATGCATGAGTTAGTGAACCCACTTGAATAAACACTGCGGGCAATGAGCATAAAACTCAGCGTATTGTGATGCAAGACTGACGTGTGTGAAAAGAGCCGTTTGCCAGGTCATGCTGAAAATAGCACACAATAGGAAAAGGATGGAAAACATCTGTGTGTGTTGTTTTGGGCAACACACATCCCTGTTAGTTTTCATCGTCATGGCAGTGTCATATGACACGTCATATTAACGTTACGCTGTGATAACAATGTGGGTTTGTCCTTAATTACAGAAACTGATGTGACACAGCCTTTCTAGCTTCATTATGGCAAGGAAATGGTGAAAATTGGATTTTCTTTTTTACAGCAGCTACATTTGCCCTATTTTCCCAGCAGACTGAGCAAGAAATGACACTTAATCTATATGTATTTACTGCTAAAACACTTAACACTTAGTAATAGATTTTTAGCCACAGACACACATAAATCACCTAAAACAACAACATTACAGTTGAGGAATCTAATTCAAAATACTGTAGAGCAGTATCAGATCAACAGGATGTCTCAACAGATCAAGGTTTCAAGCTCTTCTTATCTTACAAAAACACATTCTACTCATAACTGTTTCTCTTTTAAACTCCCTTCATGTCCACCCTAAACTCAACAACAAACACCAGGTCCTTCTCCAGGAATGTCTAACTAAATATGACCAAACCCCAGTTTCCTGACTAAAACTATTCTAAAATCAGAATTGTGCGTATTACATCGCAGCGGTTGTAACATGCCAAAGGCCTTGCATGTTGTGGCTAACAGACCATGCATGAGTGAGTGAGCGGTTGTGCTGTGGCTTTTAGAGCCAGCTTTTAACAACAAGCTCTTTAAGCTTAGGTCAACCTGAATAATTAGAGTTTTTCACCATGCAGTATATAGAGTCTCGTTCTTTCTCTGTCTGAGGCTGCATTTCTATCCAGGTATGTTTTTTTGTCAAGTGAAATGATGACAAAATAGAATTTGTATGTGGAATATTGGCCATTGTGACCTATACGGCTCCATTTAAAGGCTGTTGTATTTTCCATCAAGTATAATACCAGGTGCATTTCTTTGTTTTTCATGTTGAAATAGCATAAAATGTGGCCAACATTGGCACTGAAGAAAAGTAGCATATTCCCATACTAACCATGCAAAATACTTTTGTTCTTCATCAGGAAGATTAGTTTTCTATCAATTAGCTCCAGTCTCCATATTTAGTTGTTTCAATCCAGCTGATGCAAACAGATCTGATCCATACGTTTCAACAATTTTGCTGAAGCGTTAGACAGTAACCGATGGTAGGAGTCAGCGCATATCAGTCTTACTGAAAGTTGACAGCCATGTTGGAGACGCCGCAGCTCTGTGTTACTTTGACTTCACCATCGTAACAGAATCACAGTTAAATGCTGTGCTGATGTGCTGGGAAACTATACTAGGCTATACAGTATATGATTGATTTTCTGTTTCTGATGTCAACCTGTTAGCTAGCTAGCTAGCCATGTACCTTTTCAGCTAACCATCATACACAACTGATTAGAACAATAGCAATCAGTCACAAGTTTAGCTACCACTAAGCTACACCTTCACTTAGCTTCCTTGCATTATTAGCTTGATGGTTGTTATACAGCTAATCTCTTGACAACAATAAATAGAATAACTGATATCAAGATCCACTTGGTAGTTTGTATTTTTATTTATTTTTCCACGATGAGAACGAACTTTCAAGATCAACTTAGTTTGTTCAGGTTAAATGAGCTGATTCTTCTCAAGATATTATTCACTGCCTGAGCAGAGGATACGGCTGTCGTTTCTTGACGATTGAAAGCTAATACGGAATTCATTCAAGTTCATTTGAACACGAAGCCTAATCCTAAAACTACGCTGAAGAAATTACATGGTTGCCTTCATTTGCCTTGCATCTACTCAATCCACTGAACAAAAAGCTAACGGGTGAGCTCAGATTTGTTGTTGTAGTAACGTTACTGTATGGCAGTTGCATATTTAAAAGGCAGCAAACAGCCTCATCTTTATACATGATTATTCTATTTATAATGTAGAATCCAAACTGCTTCAAAAATTACTTCTTAGATGGTTTGGTGTCATGATTTTCTGTTCAGCTAATTTCCTCCATTGTGCGTTAGCTTACACAACAGCTATTGCCTAGTTTACTGAGGACAACACGGTGCATTTTACAAATGCCTGTTTCACAAAGTGAATTCTGATTTCAAACAGATCCTTACAGACTAAATATTTAACTTTTCCCCATGTTCAAACAGTAGTACAAATTTTGAATAAAAAACAACCACACTAGGTACACACTAACCACCTTTTCCCTTTTTTGTATTACTAAAATGACCACACTGCCTTGGATATATACGTAGCAATTGTTTGAGCATTGAATTCAGCCTGTAATTCTTCCTCTGACACACAGTGACGCACAGTCTCAGACTCTCCTATCTCCTCTCATGGAAATGTCCTGGTTGTGCTCTGTTGCAGTGTGTGGTAGTCCCCCCATTGATAGCCGACTGAGATCAATGGCGTCACTGTTAGACTGACTCAAGAGACCTTGATATGATGCATGGGCCTCTCGGTGTGTGTGTGTCTGTGTGTGTGTGTGTGCATGCGTGTGCATGTGTTTGTCTCGGTGTGTGCGTGGGGGGGGTCCATGCAGAGGCTAATTCATAATGATGACAGGAAATATTCCATCATATCTTCACACTCAGTCATCTTTACCAAACAGCAGGGAGGAGAGAGAGGGGCCGAGGGAAAGAGATGGGAGAGAGGCGGAGTGGCGGTGGATTGAAAGAGATGAAGGTAGTGCGAGACAAAGACAGACAGGGCTGGAAAGAGGAAGATGAAGCACAGATGGAGAGATGAGATGAGCATGCTAATTCAACTCTATCACAACCGTGTCTTGAGGAATAATGAGCACATTTATAATGTGCCAGTCATCTTACACCAACAATTACAGCACATTTATTATTTGTCATTTCTCCCAGTTTGTTAAGTCACAGCCAGCCAGACATATCAGGCCAACAGTGGTCTTTTATTAAAATCAGGTGTTCAACTGAAAGTAAGCGTATTCTGTATGGCTCACATGTAGTTTGTTTGATTGTATATTTATAAGGTCGATATGTAATGTAGTTTGTTTAAATTAATAAGATGAGCTTTTGATTAACTTTTTACTATTGTGTCATGTATACAATTATGCCCAGCACAAATAAAGAATACCAGTTCATATAACTTACCTAATTAGGTTTTCAGACCTTCATATCTACAACAAAATTCATAAAATACCGATAAACCATACTGTATATTATAATGGTAACCTACTGGGGAAATAAAACTAAGGACTAAGAGTCCATCTTGCCTTCTTTTAAACACATTACAGACTACGTCATTATATTACATATTATACAAAAAATGGGGGCTCACTTTTCATCTCTCCCAAATCACACAGGTCAAAGAATGTATTTTCCTTTCTGAATATTTTTGATTTTGCCAACCGCAATAGCTAGAGGAAGAATCTGCAGCCCGTTCTCATTCCCAGGGCGTCAAATACTGACGTTTTGTCACGCCCCTCGGCGTTGTATACAGACACACAAGGTACCTTTTAGTGTTTCTATGGGACGCACAGGGCTGCCAGAAAGCCTAAAGGAAGTCAGGTGACGTAGTATAACGAGCGAGAAAGTCTGCCTGTGGAGGTGGTGGGGTGGATGGAAGGATGCATGGATGGCACAAACAAACCCACCGGTGCCCCCGGCCACTGTTTGCCAAATAACTCCCCAGAAAAACAGATTATTTTATTTTTTTATTTTTTGATGTATGGATTAAACAATGGAGATACAATATATTAATTAGTGGGCTTTAGAGGTGTTGGTTAGCATATTTTTGACCTTTGGACAGAGCCGGGCTCACTGTTTCCCCCTGTTTCCAGTCTTTATGCTAAGCTAGAATAATCACCTTCAGGGTCTAGTTCCATACCGTAGTTCACGCACAAACATGAGAGCAATATTAATCTTCTCCCCTAACCCTCCTCTCAAGAAAGCAGATGAATGTGTTTTCTAAAAAGTTGAACTATTCCTTTAACAGTACAACTAAAGATTGTGGCCTTAAATCAATAAGTAACATTATGATTCAGGGAAATGTTTTTGTTTAATAATCGTATATATATATATATATATATATATATATATATATATATATATATATATATATATATATCGTATATATATATATAAGTAAAAGGTGGGTAACTTAATAAGTAACTTATGGCTACCATAAGTAAGCAACCAATATGGCCAAGACGATGAAAAGAATATTTTAGTGCAGAAAGGATTAGTTGATTATTTGATAAATTGATACACAGAAAATTAAAAATTGATACTTTTTTAAGTGATTTATCAATTAATAATTGCCAGATGGCTCCAGCTTCTTTTTGTGTGTGTTATATATCAAGGTAATTGAATAACTTTGGGTTTTGGACTGTTGCTTGGACAAAAGCAGTTTGAGTGAGGCACCTTGGGCTTTGACATTTTATAGACCAAATGATGAATGAATTAATCAAAAATATAACTGACTGATAAATCAAGAGTAAAAAGTTATTGTTAGGCAGTCCCATAACATTTTGGGAAATATGAAAAGCATTGCAGTCAAAACCTACCCTTTGCTTTGCAGCTGATGAGCCCACACGGAACGTTTTCAATTTACCAATCCGATCTCAGTTCCAACTCTAATCTAACAACACAGGCGTTGGGTATTCATGAACAAATGAGATGGCAGAAACAAGCAGCAGAGGTGAGGTTACTCCACAGGGCGGCTGGTCTCGCTCAGTGTGATAGACTCAAGAGCTCAGCAATTTGGGAGGATCGAGCCGCTGCTCCATCACACTGAGAGGCGTCGGTGGAGGTGGTTCTGTGTTCCAGGCACGACTGACCGAGTCAGCCCAGGAGGGGTTTCAT
Organism: Siniperca chuatsi; assembly: GCF_020085105.1. NCBI lineage: Eukaryota > Metazoa > Chordata > Actinopteri > Centrarchiformes > Sinipercidae > Siniperca > Siniperca chuatsi. The sequence goes on from NC_058049.1 coordinate 24,232,058, forward strand.
CTCCCAGAGCCACCTGGATACCCCCAGGTGGAGATGGAGGATGCTGATAGGGTGAAATGACCTTTGTGCTGCTCTGTTGCAGTAAGTGACTGCTTTGGTTGATGTTTGGTTGGCTGGGTAGCTGTATGGATGAATAAATGAATGAGTGAAATTCAGTGATGGAATGTAACTAAGTACATTTACTCAAGTACTGTACTTAAGTACACTTTTTACATACTTTTTAGGTACTTTGTATTTCCATTTTATGCTATTTTATGCTTATACTTCACTACATTTCAAAGGGAAATGTACTTTTTACTACACTACACTTATTTGACACTTTACATTAAAAACACACATGATACACTTATATGATGCAGTGCTATATTACTAATCTAACCGGTAGTATACAAAGTATCTAAAATCTAAAATTGCCTCCACAATGACGGACTACAACATTAAAATGTTCTTACATGTACTTCAAAATAAGACGGTATCATTTGTCCAGGAGTGTTCTATCGTAGAAAAGGTTTCAGTCGTAGTCATCTGGACACTGTTTTCAGAATCAAGACGTTTCGGCTCCCATCCGGAAGTCATTCTCAATTGTGAAAAAATTGGACGCGAACTGGACATTTAAGCTACTCTGTGTTACATAAGCCCTGCCCTCAGGAATCTGCCTGAGTATCTGTTAATAGCTAGTTTCACCTGAAACTGACCTAATAGTTTCCAAGATGGCCCAGTAATCAGTAATCAGGCCTATTGTTTTCTGGCTGCATCTACTTCATCACTGTTAAGTGCCTGATTAGCATGTGATAGGCGTGACCAAGGTGATAATACACTCTGATAGACTTTGGGCAGATTAAATCTCAGACGACCATTTCTGGTCGCTTCCTTGACGCCCTTCCTTGGGCGTCAAGGAAGCCATTTTTGTGAAAAAAGAGAACCCCTCTTTCAACAGAAATGGTGGTTAAGTTAAGGATCTGAGTACTTCTTCTACCACTGGTGACATTTTATTTTCAGAAAAAGCTTCAAGGGACATTTACTTTAACGTAATGCCAGAAAAGCTTATGTGAAACTAAATACTGTAAGAGCGCAAACTGTTGAACAAGATGTATCAACCCTTTAAAAGTAAAACATTTTCAGTGTATCTGTGTGTGTAATTTGGAGCAAAACAACTAGATTAAAGTTAAACTTGCAACAGATGCCACTAGTAGAGGTAACACAGTGTATACTATCCCAGCTGCTCTTTCCTTTGGTCATGGCATTGGCCGATTTGTTATGCATATTATGTCTTGAGCACAATTAGAAGTTGGTTTCATCCTCGTATAACTTGCCTAGAATGAAAAACTGCTAGGCTATGGAAATCGGTGTGGGTCTGCGGGAAAGTAAGAGTGGGACATTGTAGTGAAGTTTTCTACAAATGATTTGCATCTCATACGGTCACAGCATGACAGCTGATCATGCGTGCTCACTGTGATGCATACGGATATTGGCAGTTATGTTGTGTGAAACGGTGAGAAATCACAGAGAGTTGGGGGGTAAAATGTATGTAAAAAGTCTTTATGTCAGATTTATGTACTCTAGACGTGTCTGTGTGTGTGTGTTGTGGTTGTACACAGCGCAAATGTCCTTTTAACTGCTTTTATATGATAATTGTTTGAGGTACATTACATCCATTAAAATGTATTTATCCCACTTATCCTGCTGGTATCAATCCTCTGCTCTCATTTCTCTGCAGTTTAGGGAACTGTGCATGTGTGAACGCCATGATCAGTACCTGCTGAAATGAGCAGTACCTGTATTTCTTCTGAGGTTCGGTTTGGTTGCAAAACCCCCAAAACACCTTATCTTTAATTCCAGGCTGTGGATATCCCCATTAATATTTTTCCATTATTTATTTATTTGTTAATTTATTTTGGTGGGCTGTGATACATTAAGTGTCAGATTAATTCAAAAATGCAAATACTGCTCTCCATTCGCTGGATCACACATTAAGTAGTAGCTGTTTTTTTTTATAGTGAAGATGAATTAATCTTTTCTTTGAAGTTTGTTAAAGAACCCATGAAAAAAAAAAAAAGTTTGTGTAGTAGTTTTATATTTTTTGATTCCACACCGTAAGATGACAAAGAAATTTGGAAAGGAATGTTTTTTTCAATCTCGAGTTGAATGTGTAATATTTTAAGCGGCATCTCTTCAGCAGCTCCACCTGCTCTTCTGAGAACTTATTACAAATTAGAGTTTATTTTAAGGTCTGATTATTTGCCTTTGGCAGAACAGCACACTCTGAGAGAGCCTCACAATCCTGTGTGTTTAACCCTGGCGGATATGCAGTGGACTGAATTACACGCTCAAGAGGGTGAAGCAGCAAAATTCTCATCCGGATCACAAGCAGCAGAAACGTTTTTTGTATCCTCGTTAGGGTCATTCATGCTGTAATTCAGATTCAATCTTCTATATTGATATGATTTCTTTCAATTATGTGGTGTATTGATTGGATAACATGCCAGGGGATTTGTCAAGACACCAACACACACACACACACACACACACACACACACACACACACACACACAAACAGAATGCTATACTACAGATGGGGATTGGGGATAAGCTCAGAGGAAGGTGTGATATCACCTTCGTCTTTCCTCCTGCTGTTGCTTCATTCCCTCTTTACCTAAGTTCTCAGGGCGTGTTTAGACCGACACTAGCAGTGCATCCAAAAATGCAGACCTTTTAATCATTTCACTGCGTTGACACCTTGGAGGAAATTCATTCACGTCACTGCAGAAGAGGTGGTGCTAGAAACTTGATGGTGCAGAGACTACTAAAAGGCTGGTTGGTCAACTGCTGTAGCTGGCAAGCTAATGGCTAACACGCTAACAAGCCAGGAACACCCTGGCACTAGTCAGGCACAATCACTTTCCCCTGGTATTTTGTTCTCAGGATTGTACAAGATTGAATTAAATTCAGTTAGTGAAGAGAGGTAAAAAGCTCTTTGAGCTAGCTAGCTAGCTAGCTTGCTAGAGATAGTTACCTTGGTCGCTAATGGGGCAATAAGTTCACACAGTTTATTCAAAAGATGTATTCATCATTGACTCCTGTCTCATAACTGCCTAAAAGCATTACCTCTTTTGTGGAACAGTTACTCTGACAGTTGGATGGCTGCAGCTAATAAGCTACAATGGCTTCCTCCATTTTGGACTCTCTGGCACTCTTTTCCCTCCATGGATGTATTAAGAGAACTGAATATGGCGCAGCCCCTCAGCCTTTCTGCCAAATTGTCCCAGTGGCCACTATATTTGTAAAACTTTACTGACTGTAAAACTAATGGACCTAGTGGGTGTGCGTGGGCGGGTTCAACGGGAGAAACACTAATGTGCATGTGCCGGGCGAACAATTTTTATTCAAGTGAGTCTGGTATTCAGTTCTTACAATGCATCCACGTTTACCTCAAAAGGTCAGGCTTGCTATTGGTCAATGGCATGAATGTGCATGTCAAAGTTTAACTCTGTGAATGATTTCCCACCTCATCCTTCTTTAGTTTCCGGTTTTTCAGGAATGAGGGTTGCTGGTAACAACTTCTCTGTCCTTATAAAAATGATTTAACTTGTTTGAGCAGCTCAGGCTGGTGGGGGTGTGTGTGTGTGTGTGTGGGGAGGACTCTGCTATCTACGAAGCTTCTCAAGCATGCTGTTAGATACATAGGAGACATTTCACAGGTGAATGCACACTCAAACACACACAGAGGGAGATTCCAAGAGAATGTCAAGGGTGAGAGAGAAAGGGAAACGGGTGAAAGAATTTCAGTCCTCATGTAAAAATCAACAAACACATTCTCCTCCCGTCTCGTTCTCTCTCAGTAATCGACAGCATGTTGAGCTGAAAATCTCCAGGCAGTTACTCACCAGTTCTGCATTACTGCCTACCAATTGGAATACCATTACAATCAAATCACACACACACACACACACACACACACACAGAAACAGATATGCGGGTACACACAGCGATGTGAGTACATACACACAGCATGACAAACACGTCTGCAATGGCAGTAATGAAGCAAATGGGCACACACAGGCATATGTATATGTGCGTGTGCACCTATACACTCCTACACACTCAAACAGACGGAGAGAGAGAGAGAGAGAGAGCTCATCATTTTCCATTCTCTCCCTCTCTGTTAGTGTCAACAGTCGTCTCTTCGCTGTCATTCATTCTCTCTCTCATTCTGTCTTTTTTAATGTCAGCGGCAACTGCTCGGACAAGCGGCAGATGAGACGGGGTCGGCGTGATTTGTTTCGACCGCCATCCTGCCTACGGAGTTGCTTTGATTTGTTAGTCGCTCTGACCCTCTTGTCCCGCAATAGGGCGCGTTTGATTTGTGACCCGCTCTGTCTCGCCGCTGTTGTGCGTTTGATTTGTGGCAGGAGGGCCAGAGAGCCTTGAGAGGGGTCAGACATAAACATGTGGCTCGGCGTCCTGCGGTAACTAAGCATCTCCATTTTTTTCCCCTCTGGGTCAAAGATGAGTTCTTCACTCAAGATGGAATCAAATCAAACATACCTTAAGAGAATTAAACGACTACGGCCCTGCCTTCTGTCTGTTTGTCTACTTTCCTGATCCAAGCCATTTGCATATTGCATTCCACCAGCTGACATTTGGATGACAAACTAACATTGTTTGCCGTTGCACTTCAGTCCATGAATTAGATTTACTCTGCTTATAAAAGACAATGGCTGCTGAATGCCATATCTCTCTGTGACTGAGGGTGTGTGTGTGTATGCATGCAGCCTTGTTATTGTCCTTAACAGCGTCTTTCTGTCTCCCGTATGTCTCTGCGAGAAAATGGAAACGCCAATCTCACTTTGTCTTTTCTCCAGTTATCCTCCCACCCTCTCCATCCTTCTCTCCGTCTTCCTTTCGCAGTAAACATGCAGACTTGTGTGCATTTATTCGCAGTCAGCTAATATTGTGCTTATTTATCAACCGCACTTATTCACTATGACCTTTAAAGGGAAAGCGAGAGATGATCTAATGAGAAGGACAGGGTGGCAGCTCGGAGATGGCGGGAGAAGATGAAGAGGATGAGAGGAGATGGTTTGATTTCAGTCTTGTGTGTGCATGTGTGTGTGAGTGTGTTATTAGGCATATTTTCACTCACTGACATTTAGCTCCCAAACACCTACTGTCCCTTTCTATTGAACTCGGCCTTCTTAAGAGGAAGAGAGGGCAATCTGCTAATATCTATCTGACTCCCGGAGCTGGTTTACTGACAAACCCACTGGCTGACGAGGTAATCGTCTGGCTGTTTGTGTTCTTTTCCTTAAATCAGGCAAGTTAACATCATGGTGTGTCAATGGTGTGTCTATTTAGGGTTACTGACAAAAGTAATGTGACCGACTGCTAAACTGATGGCTAGAGAAACATATACTGGATATAGCTTACAGAGATGCTGACTGTTTAGCTGCTCACTAACTGTCTGACTGACTAGTCACTTTCCAGAAGTGTTTGTTTGACTACATGTCCACAGGTTTTCATCACACAGGACAAATATCTGTATATGTATGGGTAGAGGAGAGTGTCAGTGTTCCAGGAATATAAGAACCACGTCGAAGGACATTCTGAGTCTTAGTTTAAACTGAATCTGTGCGCTCAAATTTGAGAGAAGGAGTGCGATTTGTGACGCAAAATGCAGCAGTCAGACAATGGTTTTAAAGTACCTTAACTGCCTCCATGAGCTGTGCGTCACAGCCACTGCTGCAGCTCCAACTGCTGACCGTGTTGATGAGTGGGGCCAAATCATCGGGCCGAACTACAATAACTAACTTCCTGTTGTTTATCCATCTATCTATCTATCTATCTATCTATCTATCTATCTATCTATCTATCTATCTATCTATCTATCTATCTATCTATCTATCTATCTATCTATCTATCTATCTATCTATCTATCTATCTATCTATCTATCTATCTATCTTTCTAAGGTGTTGGGCCACCACAAGTAGCCGGTGCTTCAGTGCTCCTTGGCATAGATTCTCACAGTCTCTGGAACTATACTGGAGGAATGAACACAATTGTTCTAAAAGATATTCCCTCATTTGACCCAAGATGGTGTAAAGCTCAGTGTCCTGGCTATTTGTTCACACAAGACACATGAACCATTGCGAGCAAATGACAGGAAGCTTACAGTAAGTACAAACTGTCTTGTCCACAGCTAAGATCATACATCACGAAGCTGTGGGAGGATCTATGTAAAGATATTGTATTGGATATATTTTGTCTCAAATTACTCGTGCAGTTGAGGTTTTCCCCCATTTTGTTTTGGTGCCAGCACCTGCAAGTACAAGTGTGTATTACGTTATGGAGATGTTGCACGCATCCCAATTATGATATCATTGTCAGTTTGGCAGCACTCCAAAGAGCAAAGCAATGCACAGCACAGTGAAGTAGAAAGGCGCTATGCAAGTACAGTCCATTTACAGTATTATTCAATATTTATATTCATCAAGTCAAAACTCCTCAGCTTTTTGCCTTCAAGTCTTAAGTCAAGTCGAGTCGTCAGGCACTCAAGTCTCAAGTAAACTCAATGCTAAGACTCAAGTAGACAAAATTCGCCATGGGCAGTGCAAATTGAGGCAAAAATTCTGCCATGTGACTTGAAAGTGGTAAACTTTTAAGGTCCAATGTGAGCGCTTATTTCTAGGTTACATGGTTCCACTTCATTTATGTGTGGCGACGAGGAAAAAGGAGAAAGACTGGAGGGAAATAACACAAAAACCGGGAGTGACAAGGTCATTCTGAAGCTGAGCTGTTGCGTACTGTATACACGGTACATACATACTGTACAGTCACTCTCCGCATTCATGGTCGGTGTGTACGTTGCTAGCTAGCTAGCTATTGTCTGTACAGTCAGTACAAGTCATGCGAGGTGAACATTTGGTTCAGTCTGAACACATCTTAACATGTTTTTCCCAAATCTCCAACCTCAGTTTGGTTGAGATCTTTTGACTGCGGAGGCTCACGCTCATCAAACCATCCAGTCCCTTTTTGTGCATGAAAGCATCTGCATTTGTTATGTTTCTCCACTCATTTGTTCAGGGTTATCTTTTAATTTGTCACACTTCTGTATGTGCTTTATATTTCAAGTGGCTAAGCGGCATTAGTTGACTGTTCTGTTTGTCCATCTGCTCTGTGCTCAACATAATAAACAGATGGTGTTTTTGTGTCGACTCCAGTACAAACACTCAACTTGACCTCAGCCTTACAGTAGAAAACACTTAAAATTTACACCTAACTGCTAAAAAAACACCAGTCCTTTCTATGAAAATGTAAGTGTGCTGTAACAGTAGCGTAGGCAGAAATATTCATTTAGATGGGCATTTGGAATATAATGTGTGCAAGAACCAAAGCAAAAAGTGATCTGTAGATCAACCACAACAGGTTTTTTCCCCTTATTTTAAGATCTCATTAAAACATTATTATTAGTATTTGTCTACTGTCAGTTTTGTACATTGTATCGATAGCATGCTATATACGTATAAATATAATATAGCAAAGTGTGAGATTAGCAAAGTTTAGCGTCATTTATAAACATTTTAACATCATTTCATTCACAATCCCTCAGCCAAGAGCAGGCTGCACCAGCAGGTCCCATTTAAAAAGCGCAGCTGTGCAGCTGAGCGCTTGTTATCGGAAGAGTTATCGGAAGAGTAACTAGCTCCCGAAGTCAAAATGTTTGGGAAAATGTCTTTGGGACAGGAGTTGTGAACCTCGATTAGTGAGAGACAAGAATGACCCCCACATTTCTTTCTATCTGCTGTATACAGTCAGTTCAGCCTTCAACGGAGAGTCCATGATTCGCACTTGGTGGCCGCAGTCCCTCCATCTGGCCAAATGAGTCCCGACGTCGACAGTAAAGATGCTGCAACCTTCATCATTCCATATGAATTGCTCTGGAAACGGTTCCTCAGTTCCATAAGCTGTTTATCCAGAATAGCAAATCCACAAAGTATGTAAATCCTGGTTGCTCTGAATGGTTGCAGATCGTCCAACTGCATATGTGACATGAGAGTCACTAAACCTGGAAGGCAGGTTTCCTTTTACAGCAGGTTGCAATATCCCAGTTCTGAACATCGCTCTTTTTCATCCACATCATCTGTAAGTCTAATCATTTTCTCAAAATCACCATCTGAGTTTTCCCTAAATGTAGTGAAAGTCTGTTTTAGACTCTAAATCAGATCAATGCAGTCAGTTATTGATACAGATGGAGACTGGAGGCTAATGGTGGCAAACTCACTGACATTATGTAACTTGGAAAATGCCACAAGGAGGAAAAATGAATCTCTTAGTTCAAGTTCAAGGCAAGGTCTGAACCCCACACACAATTTAGGGTCAAGCTCCAATGGTTCCAATGCCTCCAGAATCTTATGTGATATTCCACCCGATGTCAGATCACGTGTTGCCACAAATCCCACTGCCGTCTCTTTGAGTGTTACAGTATGTAGGTATCTTATGCATACGGCAATGAGCTCGTTCTTCGAAAGATCTTTGCATTCATCAGTTAAAATAACATAGTAAATGTCAGCATTTCCAGGAAGTTTATCAAGATGCCTTTTTATGTCAGGATCATATGCACAAATAAATTTGAACATTTCTAAAAAAAAATCCTATGTTGAGACTTTTCCCGGTGGCTTCTTAGTGGAATATCTTGCTAAGGCAGAAAAGCACAATGTCTATGATAACCGATTCCTTTCAATAAAGTCAGTGCTGTTATCAGGACAGCAGGAGCTTTAAGTTACTGGTGGTTGTGAAAATAGCTTTTCCTAATTAGCATCTAGCATCAATCCTGCAGTGACAGCAGTCCAGTATGTATATATGTGTGTGTGTGTGTGTGTGTGTGTGTGTGTGTGTGTGTGTGTGACACCACAGAGAAAATGCTGCTGCTGGACCCAATAAGGTCGCTTCACTCTAGAAGACAAGATGTCACACATATGCACGCACGCGCGCGCGCACACACACACACACACACACACACACACACACACACACACACACACACACACACACACACACACACATATACACACAGGGATAATTAGCAGGTGTGAATACAGGGCAGCAGGCAGGAAAAGGTAAAGGTAGAGAGAGAGGGAGAGAGGCAGAAAGAGAAAGAGAGAGAGAGATGGAGAGGTAATTGGTGCACCTGTCTGAGAGGGAAAAGACAGCTCTATCCACACACACACACACACACACACACACACACACACACACACACACACACACACACACACACACACAAACACTGAGACATACAGGGACACATGTAGACAGAGACACTGACGTGCTTGCATGGCCATACACCGAAAACTCAACACATACTGACGCAAATGTGTGTGTGTGTGTGTGTGTGTGTGTGTGTGTGTGTGTGAGAGAGAGAGAGAGAGGGAGAGAGCGAGAAAATGCCCCCAGCACCTTTATTGAATAGTTCACAGCTTGGCAGCCAAATGTGACAGCTGAAAGCCAAATTTAGTTCTTTTCAACATAGTTTTTGTCGGCCAGTGTTGCAAAATATGCAATACTTGGTTGACTTTGATTTAGTTTTGTCACACTGTAGGTCAAGAGCTAGTTTACTTCTAATTCAGTTATTTATCTAAATCATAATCAGAAACTGTTGTCTTTGAGACAATAACAATATCTTAAATTGATACCGAACTCTTTGATGTAGTGCTGGGCTTTTAAATAATATCTCAATCTTTTTAGGCTATGACGCGATATACTCAAATAGTGCAAACTTATGATGATTTTGTAGAATATGATGTACATGAACAGTGTATGAATGTATGAACAGTACATAAAGTAGTTAAATTAGCTCAACCTTAAACATCTACAGCAGTAAAATGCAACATACACATTAATAGAAACATCATGTATAATAGTGGAGTATTTTCACAGTGGGGTTGGTATTAGTACTTTGCTTAAGTAATGGACCTGAATACTGAAACACACCCACAACTGCGTTACCGGGTGAGCCTCCCCCTTGTGGGTAACCAGCATTGGTGTTGTGAAAGTGAGCCTTTCCCTTCCGTTACTTTAGTCAGCCAAGTGTGTAGATGAGCTCAGGCTGCAGTATAATAGTTACTGAAAAGCTGTGTGTTGTGTTTGCTGCCACAGAAAATAAATGAAAAGTCCCTGTTCATGTAACGTTACTACGGCGGCGTCTTGTACTCTTCACAGCAGAGTTGCTCCAGACAGCTGGCTACTTAGCAGCATCGAATCGGGCTAAAGTCAATTAAAGTAGTCTAAAACCAAATACGTTCTGGAGCTGCGGAGCTGGAACCGCAGGTAGAGTAATCAGCTGATTGATTGCGTTTTCTCTTGGGATTTTTTTTTCTGCCACAGCGAAAGAAATCAGTGTTCTTCTTCACAGAAAAGAAATAAAAAGTCCCTGTTGATGTGATGTTAGTGCGGCGTCTTCTGGTCTTCGCAGCAGTTGGTCCATACTGTGAACAGCTAGCTAGTTAACAGCTAACTTTATGAGTGTTTTCTTTCGCTGTGGTGGGAAAAATGGGTAACCTTAAACTGCAATGGGTAGCTGCAGGAAGGTGTTTTCTTCACTACAAATTCTACTGTTTTCCTGGCATAGTTTATATAGTTGTTTGTAGTGTTGAAGATAATTTTCATAACTGATTATAGTAAGGGCTCTCTGCTGAGGTGTGAAAAGCCTCTTGAAAAGAATGCCCAAAGTACATTGAACAATGATGATGTGGGCATAAACAACAGCAATGCTAGCAGCTCCGTAAGGATGTCCGTAGGCACAGCTGTGTTTTGCTAACGTCAGCATGCTAACATGCTCACAATGACAATTCTAACTTTCACCATTTCACTACAAGATCACTATGTATGCGGTCCTTTTTCCAGTTTACATTCCTACCTTTAGACCTCCTCACAACTGTCAAATAAAATAGATCAAATACAAAACATTGGCATTCTTGACGACAATGGATGTAGAACTGCTACATAAAAACATGGAGCATGAAGACGGTTTACAAGCTGTTTTATAAAGTAGACAGAAACCGTTTTATTCCACTGGCTTCATTGAGAAAATTACAAGGTGGACTTTAGAGAACAATGTGTGCAGAAACAGCTTTTTACAGTAGACACAGTGGAATACAGTGGTGGGGTGCACACTATGACAAACTGACTGCATTGTTGGAGTGTGGACTGTAAAAAAATTCGGACAGACACAGACATTCCATTCCAACAATGAATTCAACTTAATGAATGTAAGCATAGCTAAAAGTGTCGAATGGAGATATGAACATCATCATTTTCCAAAAAGCAGCTCATCAGAATAAACCATCTCTGTGGCTGACAGCTTTCATTCAAGTGGCATCAGGAAAAGTTGACATGGACAATTTCAAAGATTAAACCATGTAAAACTTAGGAGGAGTTTAACTGCATGACCATTGGATCCTCCTTCCAAACAGCTATCTGGCTAAAACAGGAAAAGGGACCTTTTTTAGATGCAGAACTAAACTCTCAAAACATGGATATTGATGTGTGCCTATAGGCTCAGCATGCAAAGCCCAGATAAATTGACAAGGACATCGGAGGTGAAGCCACTGAAACATGGCACCTGGATTGCGCAGCTCAAGGCAACTCTACATTCTGGCCTTGATGGTGAGATTCATTCCTCATCCCTGTGATGACTTATTACTGCTGCTTAGTGTTTGCTGGAGTTGAACACGAATGCGATTAGACAGAGTAGATTATTTGGTGCTATCTGGTGTATGACGGCTCGACATGAGACAGTACAGTTGAGCAAAGAGCCGTTCTTCTTGTTTCATTAATTTGAGCAGCATATAGCTGTGTTTGACATCACTCCCTATTTACTACATCGTCATTTTATACATGTGAAAATTACCATTGTGCCACTCTGCTATCACGATGATAAATAATTGCTGAACAGCAGTGTTACAATAACACCCAGCAGCCCCTCTGCTCTCTCCCTTTAGATAATTTCTTTAAAACATGAGCAGACAACAACTACAGCTGAAGATAATTTCCAGGTCTTCCGTGTAGTTTGAGGATGTACATTATTAAGATATACTAATGTATACTAAGAAAGAAAGAGACCATGGATGTGCAGCGAGAGGAGGAAAAGGTTAAACAAAGACAAAGTTTCCCTCCCACATTGTTATATGTGCATGTGTGCATGTGTGTACTGCATGTATATTTGTGTGGGTGTGTGTTCACAGAATTGTTCTCGCTCCCAGTGTGAGTGTGATTTGGATCCAGGGCTTCCTCTAAAATCTGCCGGGCTGCAGGCCAAGCATTGTGTTTCACACCAGACACCATCAAACACACACATGCACACACACACACCTCATAGGAATCTTGCATTGTCTTGTCAGACGTGCTCTACTCTGACCAAATATGACCGAGCACACATGGCGCGTGTGTATGTGTGTGAGTGAACAAACACCTGTCCGCCAGTATCTCGGAGCATTGCATGTTACATCCACGTGTGTGTGTGTGTGTGTGTGTGTGTGTGTGTGCATGTGAGGACGCCATCAGGTAGACACTTTAATACAGATACAACTTGTTTAGAAGTGAGTGGGCTTCATCAATTCCATGCTGCTGATTGTTCAACGTCCAAGCATACACACACACACACACACATACACACACACACACACACACACACACACACACACACACACACACACACACACACACACACACACACACACAGATTCAAAAGTGTCTTTGTTTATGTTTTCACAGCAAAAGTTGGCTGCTGAAAACGTATAGAACGTCAGCAGCGGAGTTGGCTGCTATTGTCAGTACCGAGTCTTTCATTCTTGGCTTAGACCAGTTGGAAAGGATAATTTTGTCACTTTTGTAATTTGTAAGTTGAAACTTAACACTGACTTTTGAAGCATTTCTTTGAGATATTAGTAACTTTTTGAATAACTTTTTTGAATAATCCACTCATCTCTTCTTGGCAGTTGGATATGGTTGTTGTTTTTTGTAATAAAGCTCTTTTTGACAGGGTCCCTGTTAAGTTTACAAATTGAGACTAGAAGACAGTTCACATTGTTCTGCCGCTAAATGTACATAGAGTGCATGCAAAATAAGGTCTTTCATATATTGCTTTTTTTACTTGGCATACACTGGAAATGTTATTTGAATTTAATTTAAACAAAAGAGGCTGCAGTGGAGATGGGTTGGTAGCCTGATTCTCAAACCAGTGGTATTGTTCTTTCTTAAGGTTCTCCAAATTAAGACCACAGTTCTTTGCTTTATGACACAATGACAATGTTTGAACTATGGTCAATGTTTTTCTCTTTGCCTTTGATGAAAATAAGCCTTTCACTTTTTTCCACTGACATTCAAACAAGAGTGCACAGACATGCTAGCAGCTCTAAGGCTGTACTTAGTCACAGCCTAAATGCTAACACCAGCATGCTAACATGCTCACAATGATAGTGCTAGCATGCTAATGTTTTGCAGGTATAATGTTTACCATGATAACCGTCTTAGCTGAGCGTGTTAGCATGCTAACATAGCCAATTAGCACTAAGCTACTAAGTACAGCTGATGTCATTAGTTTTCCAGGTATTTGGTCATAAACCAAAGTATTAGTAATTTGAGATTTTCACCTGATGATGTCGCTAGATAAAAAGTTAAAGGGATCCCCAAAATTATTTACAATTTATGCTGTGGGGAACATACATGTTTGTTCCAAAATTCATGGCAATCATTCCAGTAAAACTAAAAACCACAAATGTCAACCTCATGGTGGCATTAGCGGAAAAGTCAGGGGTTCACCAAAAACAGTAGGATCCATCCTCCTGGGCAATATGAATGGCTGTACAAAATTACATGGCAATCCACGAGATATTTCAATCTGGACCAAAGTGGTTGACTGACTGACTGACTGGCATTGCCATCCCTAGAGCTATGCTAAGCTCCTTTAAATTGTAACAGTGGTGGCTGTGTGCAACCACCCTACACCAAAACTTTAGAATCCTTTGTTTCTTTTTGAAGTATTTTTATAAACTGACCCAAATCTAAATATCTATTTTGCGTGGTATGCTGCTTATGCCTGTCATCACGATGTTAACATCCACAAAAGAAAAAGTAGCTTCAGCTGTTGGTTTATGCCTCAGAAAAGATTAGCAGTGTGGCTCTGTTACAGCATGCTGAGCAGATTAACTTCTCCCTCACTTTTTTCAGCTGCACATCCTCTTTCTCCTGATTATGTTTTGTGGAACGCAAAATGATTTCTTTCCATAAATGTATAAATCATATTACCTACATGTGCTTCTGCATTTCCATAGAATTACCATGACTGTGCAGATGAAATTACATCACAGCACTGACAATATACCAGTATGAATATTATATTTGACGTCTAATTAAGAAGTGCACTGTTAAACCCATTAATAATAATTTACAGATACACACACATACACATGTGTTATATGTGTGCAAAGGTTCAAGGCAAAGGTTGCCTTGCTACATGCTTATCAAATTGTGTCAATCACCCAAACGTACACATACACACTTGCATGCCTTTAACAGACACACAAACATGCACACACACTTCTAAAACTTTGAAGGATTACGATTCCTCCAGTAACAAATTAACATCGAGTGTGAATCTGGCAGTAGACAAATCATTCTATGTGTATATGCGTGTGTGTGTACGCAGGCATCAGTGCTTTCACGCTACTGTGTGTGTGTGTGTGTGTGTGTGTGTGTGTGTGATCCTTGCCAGAATATTGTGAAACAAAGACGTATTGTCTCCCCCCGAAATTTATATGCAGCCAATTCATCATATATGGAGCTCTGTGTGTTAGCGCTTTTGTGTGTGCGTATCTGTGTGGGGGACAAGCTGGTAGAATATGTTAAACTGCCAAACTAAACAGATGAATTAGGTTACCTCCACATGGACCATTTTGCCACCCTAAGTGAAATAAAGTAGGGATACAAATTGGCTGCGTGCACGTTGACCACAGATTTAGTCCAGTGTGGTCTGGCAAGATTCAACAGGCATTTGCTTGAATTACAAGCATGAGACCGACATTACTCAACAGGCAATTGAATCAGCCTTTAAGCAGACTTTTCTTTCAGTGTGGTGCTGCTCGTTGTCATAATCTAAACCGATCCTCAATTGCCTGATCTGTCCAGCTTCACACAGATTTCACCTGTCAGTATATGTTGTCCAAACTAATTCCCACTGCCAAATTTAAGCTAGCCACTAGGATGGTTAAAAATACCAACAGGTAGGCCTATTAAAAATATTTTCTATGATTGGCTAGGGTTGATATTAATTTAATCTTGTGCTTTCAATATAAGGATGGGTCCAAGAGTTTTTTAGCCTAGCTTAATTCACAGACTGGCAGCAGGGGGGAAATGACCAGTCTAGCAGTAAAAGTACTAGCCAACATTTTACCTGAAGCATTAGCTTGCACATTAGAGCTATTTTCTGACCAACTGCAACTGTAAGCAGCTTCTATGAAGTCCTGGACTGAACAGATAAAACCTTGCTGGTTTGATCCAAAGATTGTACTGTTCTTAATTGAAAAAGACATAGTCATAAGGTTTCCCAGTTTTGTTAGTTAATTTTGTTAGCCACAGCCTGTTAATGTTACCATGTTAGCATTGTTAATGTTTTTAGCTTGTTTATTACAGTTAACACTGTTAGCCATTGTTGCTGTTTATTGTTGCTGTTATTGACGTCCACTGTTATTCTTTGTAGCTTGTAGCTTAAAGCAAATTTTCCCCTTTGCATTATTCTTGTGAATTTGACTGCTGGACTTTGCAGTTTCTGTTTTGTGTTTCCTAAACAGCCAATGTATTGACTTTACAGACATTAGCTGTAGCTAGCTAACACACGTAATGACCTATAGCGTGTGTGGAGTGTGCCTGTGTGTGTGTGTTTGTCTGGCAGCTGAGACTGATCCCAGAACTCACCAGGAACTCCAGTTGTTTATTATTGTCCTTCAGGCGCTCTCTTTTTTTTCCTCTCCACGTGTTTATGACATTCATAAAGCCCCAGGATAGGTGCACATCTTTTGCTTGCCTCAATTCGTACCGTCTATTCCTAGCCACTCACGTCTTTCCATTGACTTAATGCCACCTCGTAAATTCGCTACCCACACACCTTTATGAACACACCTTTCTGTTATTTTAGTGGTTTTATTTAGTGCTTTTGCTTGTTAACCATACTGTGTAAGAGCAGCCAGTAGCACTGGCTTGCAGTTAGCTGTATAGGTGCGTGGCGCTATCATCCACTGTGGACCAGCATGAGTATACACTCAGTTATACAGCCAATGCTGACTGTATACTGTATGCAAGAGAGGTTTAAAAAAATCCTCCTCACTGCTCTAATGGATTTGTAGAGTTGGAAACGGCTAGTACTTAACACTGATACCAGGGATGGATGCATGCATACATGCACGCGCACACACGCACACACACACACACACACACACACACACACACACACAGTGTTGAGATCACACTGGTGTAAATAGATTCCATTTTTAACTCTGCGTCTGCCTGTCTGTCTCTGCCTCTTCACTAGAAATGCCGATAAGAAAGGACTCTCTCTCTGTTAAACACACACACACACACACACACCTGCACAGTCATGGTTAAATCAACTAAGTAAATAGATCAAAGTTAAAATGAAACAAAGGGGAAGATCTTTGAAACCTAATTAATAACTTAAAATAATTTATAAAACTTTTTGGAGCCTTAAATAACATGCATATTAGCTTCTGTGCAACATTCTACTGTCACATCATATCTTTATTTTATATTTTATATGGAAACATTGCTTTCTATGTGAGTTCATTATTACAAAGTATTGGAGTATTCTCTTTCTGAATTTTTATTCACCCTTACTACATATCTGTACCTTCAAATTCACAATTATTTTTTGACCAAAAAAATTGCAATTTAAGTTTGTAATAAAGCTCAACTGCCTCAGTGCCCTCAGAAGTGGTGAGTACCCTAGTTTGAAGTTCCTTGCAATTTTCAATTATAACATTGTACACACACCTGGCATCAAAATGTATCTGGAAAATTATTTTCCATCAGCACACTCATCTTAAGAGGTCCATTGAGAGAAATGATTTTTAATCTGGCGGAGCTGGCCTCATGTGAAGAGCACGATAAGTTGAAGAGGGATCTACTGGTAAAGTTACTCATGGCCTCAGCCTGAATTTGAATTGAAAAGGTTATTAATTTAAACTATAACAGAGATATTTGAAGATGATGTACATTATAAGTATTTGTAGCAAGTTGCTATTAATCTAAATACATGTCATTACTTTTGTATCAAGGAGTAAGAGTGAACATGGGAGAATTCTACTGCGATTTGTTTTCCATTAGAAGTTTTTTTAATGACTAAATTGTTATAAAACAAATGCAGAGATGACACACTGAGTAAAAGGAATTCTAATAGCATGTATTTCTCATACTAACAGCTTGTATATTGTAGCAAATGAAGGTTTTCTCATTAAAACAAGAAGCTTTTATTGTGACAGTTTTTACACATTTTTAAAGCTGCACTATATCAATACTTTTATATCAACATCAATGACCACGTTTATGTGAGGGGAGCGCTTGCACTGACGAATTATCTGCCATTCACCCCAGCTCTACAGAGCGTTTTAGCGTCTTTTAGCTCATTGTTTTGGTTTTACAGCATGCAACTTGAACGTTTCGGTTCACTCTCACCACTCTCATCAACGTTGTTTCCAGCCACAGCAGGCAGCTGTTTTCAGTCAAGAAGCGCTAACAAACTCACTGTATGCTAGGAGTTGGTGGAGACCAAAACAGAGCTAAAAGGAGAGTGAATATTTGACTTACAGGGATCAATAAAGTATTCCTGATTCTGATTCTGACAATCATCAGCTGGACACAAACAACCTGGACACCGGACAAACAAGACTCCACATGCCATAAAAACTTAATAAGGTAATAATATGTCAGTTTTGTGTTTACAGGCACCCATTTCTGCAGTATAGTACTAGCAACACTGCTTTTAACATTCAACAAAAATAGTCTATGACCGTGACAAACACATCAACAATCACTGAGAGTAAAACTGAGCTGCTTTAAATGTAAAAATGCTGCCATGTTGCCACTCACTGAAATATTGCTTTTTCAGCCTTTTGGCTCTGATTTCTCCTCCTTCATTTGCTGCTACACGCCACCTCCCTTATCATCTGTGTCTGCTGGCCTCTCAACTCCAACAGCGTGGCCACAATCTGCTTCCAGTTTGACCGTCTCATTTAGCCTCAGGGGTACACAAGCTAAACTGACGTAGTGGGCGGTGAGGCTGCCCTTTTGAATGTTTCCCTTAGTGATGACATTTCATATCAAAATAGATCCTGTGTTTAATTACGGGTACCGGGAGTGATTGTGGTGGAGATGTAGCTGTGGGAGCTTTGTTAACTGGTGCTAAGTGGTGATCCTCCCCCCCCCAGTTTGAGCAAACGTAACTCACCACAATCTTGGTAAAAAAAAACAGCCACATTAAGTGGGTGGTGGGGGTTCATGTCACGCTCTGGGGCATAAACTGACATTTTGGATCTGTGTTGCTTGTGTCCCACATGCCCAAAAGGAAAACTCCTACTTTTCTAAATGATCAATCCATCTTTCTGTCCCTTCTCCTTATCAAATGAAGCTAAAATAAAACCACTTTAGCTGGCTTTTACCTCATCATGAATATGGCAAGTTTACGTATTATTCATGATAAAGGTCCCGCATAATAAATTGTTTTATTCTGTCTGAATTAAACTCGTTTGTGTCAATGAAATGGAGAGGTACACAATGGCAGATTGAACACGTTTTGTCGTGGCCTTGTCTCTGTTCGATCCATGACCTAACACTGTTGGCTGTATTAATCACTTCGCCACTGGAAGATCTCAGCTGAGATCCTGTGGCTCCACCTGCCTCCGCTGTTGTCTCTGCTCTGTCGCCGCTACCCGGATGCTCATATTAAGATGAACTGTGACATTCAGAAACAAATCAGCCATGTATCTGTGGCTACTTTTCATCAGTCATCAGCTGCTTTGGCCGCTACAATCTCAACCATAGCAATAAATCGAAAATCATAAATCACTCACAAAAGCCAAGTTTCCATCCAAATTGTTTGAACATTTTAAACACATTTCCGGAAAAATCTACACAAGAAAATGCAAATGAATATGTGTTTGCAGGAGTTGGTGCATCGAGATAAACGAGTACTATTAAATGATGTAGAAAACGCGATGGAAATATGGCATTATGGCATTTTTAGGAAGGTTACAGTCTCCTCGTCGCTCCACACAGATCTGAGTCTGGCGCCATTTTCCGTCTCTTCAGTGGAGCGGACGCTTCAATGACATTTAAGTCACATGCTTCATGTACGTCAGGAGTCATTTGCTACGTCCTTTTCCATTGCCCTTTGTTTTGCTTTTATCGAAACACCAACTTTTCCACCTCAGCCAAGCGTAAAAACGTTAAAGCGATATGTTTTTCAAATTTCCGGCGTCTCCACTCAGCTTTTTTATGCGCAAATTAAAAAAGCAGATAAAAACAGATGGATGGACATACATTTACTGCTAAGAACTGCATTGGACGTTATTCAAGCTCTACGTAACTGGCGGGTTCAGATTGTTTTCATGCCGTGATTTGTCATTGGTTGTTCACAAATCACTGTGCTAGCATAGTACGATGTGCTTCAGCTGGAATGAACCAAGTAGCCTGTCCAGAGAGGGGGGTTGCTGTTTACCAGACGCGGTTAGATACTGAGAAAAAAAAATACAGAAAAGGAATTTTAGTTTCCAAATGAATACAGAAAGCATCATGAAAATACTGCCAATACTACTGATGCAAACATTTGTATTGTTATGTTTTTAATGTTCTCCCTCTGCTTTCCTTTATCTCCATTTTTCTGATTAATATTTTCATCTCTTTTCCCTGCCCAGGATTTATATGCCGACACCTCGCTGGGTGTCAAGATGACCTTAGGTTTTGCAGCGAATGTGTTTTTAAGTGGTTTGGTGTTTGTGTGTGTGTGTGTGTGTGTGTGTTTAGCACCAAAGGAACACCTACCACCTAAGGCTCTTTTTCTTTTTCTGTCACTCTCTCCCTTTCTTTCTATTTGTTTCCCTCAATCAATGTCTTCACACCTTTCACTGCCCCCTCTCTGCCTCTTTCCCTCTCTCTTTCAGGTTGTCTACTGCTTTCCACCTATTCTTCCCCTCCCAAACTTCGTCTTTGCCCCCCCCCCCCATCTCTCTCAGCTGAAGTAATAGTCACAGCTTTCTTTTTTTGGCTCTCTCTCTGTATTTACCAGTAGGGCCTTAAACTCAGTTCACAGTTTTCTGTGACGTCTGACTCTTGTTCCTTCTCATAGCTGGAGGCTGCGTTTCAAATCACAATGAATGGTCTTTTGAGTCACATTGTGAAGCCATATATATATATATATATATATATATATATATATATATATATATATATATTGTTAGTAGGTCTATGCATGTAAGTACATGTTAGTTTGTAGGTTTGGATCCACATGTTTTTCTTATTTCACTGTCAGGCATGCATTCTCATTCTCGTGTGTGCGCACTCATCTTTTGGACACAGAACAAGATTGCTCTTTTAATGACTTCTTGTACCTGTGCGGCGACTCTGGCACACAGCTCACTGTATTTCCTTCAGATTTCTGAACCTTCTTAGACTCCGGTAGATGGTTTCAATGTCCAAACCTCTTTTGATGCCATAGTGTGACATTTCATTTTATAGCAACAAGCAATCTTGCTGCGCTCTGCTACCTCTGTTGCTTGAAAAATGAAATCATAAAAGGTAAAAAAAAAAAAAAGTTTTAAAATCCATTAAAAGCTATACCTGTAC
This sequence comes from Siniperca chuatsi, assembly GCF_020085105.1. Classification (NCBI taxonomy): domain Eukaryota; kingdom Metazoa; phylum Chordata; class Actinopteri; order Centrarchiformes; family Sinipercidae; genus Siniperca; species Siniperca chuatsi. Next base: position 24,252,963 of record NC_058049.1, read on the forward strand.
AGTGTTGTGCTAAAACTGTGCTGTGATGTTACACTAATGTCGAGCGCCACTGAGAGTGAAATTGGAAACTGTAAGAAAAGGGGGCTGTGACAGCAGCCAAAATGATTAAATGATGATCTCTTTGAGGGACAAAAGGCAAACAGAAAAAAAGATCGTGCACTCAAGGCGCACACATGCCAAAGCATACTTTACTTTAAGTCTAAACATCTCCTTAATGGAACAATCATTTTCAATCAACAAATTTGCCGAGTCGCAAAATGTCGATACTGAGCGTATCCACAAGCCTTTGACTAACAACTGATTTCAGTAGCTTTTCCTACAACATCTACTCTTCTAATACAACATTTCTGGTTGTGTTTAGGCACGCACAGCACTTGATTAAGGTAAGGGAAGGATTGGTCGTCTTGGTTAAATATTAAAAAAGTCAAAAGTGACTTCTAGCAGGAGACAGGACGTGTTTAATTCTCAAACATTTAACCAAAACCAGCATCTTTCCCTAGCCTTAATCACAGTGCTGTTGTTGACTAAACTAAACCACATGCTGGAGTCAGGATGCGAATCCTGCTTTCAAAGTCCTGGGGTTTGCGGTACAAAAACTTCACTTGAAAAAAAGTTTGAAAATGGACATAATCCACACAGCAATCATATTTTCCTAAAAAAAAAAACGTATTTGGTACAATAATGTGGTAGTATATAAACATCATTTCTAGGAGACAGGGTGTGAATGGCTGCCTCGGGGATTACACTTTACTACAGTAGGTGCGAATAAAGTGACTGATTCTTGATGACAGACATGACATGACATTTTAGAAGGAAATTAGTCAGTGCTGTCTTGAGGCTCACCTGAACAAAAAGCAGAAATAAGATAGATGTTCAGGATTACAGGAATATCTACAGAATCCAGCCATTACAGTAGATAAAGGTCAAACAGAGGAGTAAAAAAAGAAGGTGACAGCAAGCTTTTGTTTGCAGAAAAAAAACATTGCTAGCATTCAAATAATACTGTAAAACACAGATATATGTGTATGCACACATACAGCATATATAAGCCTTTTTTTTTTCTCCCCATGCCCTGAAATGCACACGTATAGTATACACACAAACACACTAATCTCAAATATGCAATGAGAAAGGGATTTCAGCGTATACAACCCATGTAATTCTTCTGGTAAATACAACAGGACAATATAATTAGAGAGGTAACATGCTGAGAGAAACCAGATAAATGCACAATACAATGCGTCATGTCATAGAGCTGTCGTGAGAGGAGAGAGAGAGAGAGAAAGAGTCATGAGTGTAATTGAGCTGTCTGTCATTTATGCCTTTACTATTATAATCAGCTTGCACTTATTTCCTTCTAGCTTACATCTGTTTCGCAAATTCTCTCATCTTTTACTTTTTCAGTCTTCTTTAATGCAGTCATGTTTGATGTTCTACACCCCTTTTTGTGCTTTATTTCATAGATTTGTCTTTCACTTCTCCCTTCTTCATTGTTTCTTTTATGTTCTTATGTCAGTGAAATATACTGTAATACATTTCTTACTTTGCATATCGTTATCTAACGGCTATATAATAATAAAGTCCCTTTGTGTAATATTGTCTGTGATTTGATTCCTTCCGCTGCTTCCTCGTCTGCCACTATTTCAACTGTCCATCCAAGCTCATTTAACATGACAAAACTCCAGCAGTGCATAACAACCACAGAGTTTCCCACTCTGATGATAATATTCTTCACACTACATGCTAATTGTTCTTTCTGATGTCATTTAGAATAGAGATGTGCAGATTGAAAGGCTATTCTGTGGTTTCTAATGTCATTATTGGTGGTTTTTACTGTTGCTCTTATTGATGCTATGGTTTACTCGTTATTTAATGGTTGTGGGCTATGTGTGTGGTTGCTGCAGTGGTAGTTCTTGATGTTGTGTACAGTGGATGGCTGTAGTGGTTTTTGTCGAGGTTAGTTTAGTTTTGGTTTGTTTTTGCTGCTCTGATCACGTCTGTTGTAGATTTTTGTCAGTGGCTGTTTTATTTGATGTGTTGTTATGATTACTTCAAGTCTCGTGGTTGATTGTGGATTGATGCTATTGTTGTCATTATGGTGTTTTTTTATTGTTGCTGTTGCAGCTCTTGTTGTGGTTTTGTTGATTTTTTTTGTGGTTGCGGTTATTTGTGTGCTTGTTATGGTAGTTCTTAATGTTGTTTAGATGGCTGTTCCTGTTGTTAGGGTTATCCCTGTTGTAGATAGTTGTCCGGTTTTTGTTTTATTTGGTGTGTTTTTGTAGTTATTTGAATTCCCGTGGTTGATTGTATTATCGATGTCATTGTTTTTACCATGGTTACGTTTAGGATTAATTTACCTGAAACTGGTTAAAGAGTTAAAGAAGAATCAGATAAAACACTGCTAACTTATTATTGCACTGTAACTTAGTACCCTAAAGTACGCAGTAACTGTATTTCTGAAAAAGATCGAATTCAAGTCTATTTGAAGTTTTCTTTTCTTCCTGTTTTGTAGTGTCATTCTAATGCATTTCTTCTTTGCATTGTGTTAAATACTTTGCATTGCCCCCTGTGAAAGGTGCTATACCAGAAAGCAAACTGAGTGTTCACTTAGCAGCTTTTTCCGGGGCTTTCAACTGCGTCTCACAGTCTTCCTCAGCGGATGGGGTTTGCACAGATGTCAAATAACTAACTAAATAAATAAACAAACAATAAAATCAACTAACTAATTTGACAAAGAAGAAGAAAGAAGATGCATTTAAAAGCTTTGCAATAAGCTAGTAAGGCAAGAGTTTGTTTTAACTTATTTTTTGTCAAATTACCCTGATACTTTCATAATACTTTTAGAAAGGACTCAGTATTAGGTTCCGAAGCGGCATACTAGTAAATATATTTAGAACCACCCAAAGCCTGCACGTATATGTGGTTACATCAGCATAGCATTAGCATTAGTAACTTGTGCCCTGGGCTTGGCCATTACAAAGTCAAACACTGCAGCTTATTAATTCAGTTAACTTCACTCATCCAAACCCTTAATAGCTCATCCACGACTTGTTAATGGTTTCAGTTTCTTATTGGTGTCAAATCAATGAAAACAAACCACAAAAGGACCTCAGCTGACAGCTAGTATTTTTTTCCCAAGTCTGAATGAAAGTAACTACCAGTAATTATTTAACTTAGAGAAACATTTTCTCACTTTATATGTGGAGTGTGTGTGTGTGTTTGATATTTGCACGCTCAGCAATATCCAAACCAACTCCAATTATGTGCATGTGTGTCTCTGAACAGCCATAAAGACTTGCTGACCATTCCTCTGTGTTGCCATGGCGGGCTAATTAATCAGATTAATTGAATGCTGTTGATCAATAGCCAACGGGGTGTAGACAATAGCTAGTTAATGTGTTTCTCTTCAGTTGGACTTAAAGCGAGGATGCGTGCTTCTGTGTAGGAGTGTGTGTGGGCGTGTGTGCTGTAAGGTAAGCCAATAGTGGTTGAATTAAGAGGAGATTAGAAAAGATTATTATTTTATCGAATCAGCATGGTAATGAATCACCCTAGAAAATGTCAGCTCTGCCTTCTTCTCCTCGAAGATAAAAGGTGGAGGATGAAATAAGAGGACAAAGATATTTCATCATTTGACCAGCATTTCTTCAGCATACACGTTTTAAGCATGTATCAACTAATTAGCATTTTAAATGTGCTGCATGAAGCATTTTTAAACATCATTATGTCATTGTCATGATAATTACAATACCTATGACTTTCATAAATAAATGACACTGTGGTCAAGATGACTGGTGACACCAGTTAATGCAAGTGATTTACAAAATGAAGACTACAATTTTTAATGAACTGCATTGCTTGCTGTCACGAACAGGATATTGTTACTTGTTCCTTATCAGTACTTGTTGTTCTGGAGGGTGTTTAATTTAGCTATGCTTTTACTAAAGATATTGAATATGTTGTACACCCCCCCCCCCCCCCAGTTTGTTACTCCTTCCACTATCTGAGACAGCACATGACTGGAGACCCTCATAACTTGTTTGTGCTCAGCATCACCTTCCTGTTTGGTGGCATAAGCCAAATCCACCAAATTTCCCACAAAATACAAGAAAGAAAAATACAACTGAGAGGCTGTAGTTGTAAGCTGAGAAACCTACTAATACCATAAAAAGTATTTGTTGAGACTGAAATTCATAGTGCTCTGCTGATTTTTAGCTTATCCCGGGCTGAGAAGTATTTGAAACAGATGTTCAGACTACAGAACACATTTTAGTTTGAATGATCTGGTGCACAACTTTAAAGCTGCAATAATCACTATTTTTTTTTGTGCCAATGGATCAAATTACTATGTGTAATGTGAAAGATGTCGCTTGTAATGGCACACCCACTAAGAATTATCACCTGTCTATGCAGTGCCCCTCAAGTCCGCAGAATGTTTTAGCGCCGTTCAGTTCAGTTTCGGTTTTTACGGACCACAAATTTACTGTTTTGATTCTCACCGCTCTCATCAACTTTGTTTCCAGTCGCGGCAGGCAGCTCCTTTCAGCAAAAAAAGCTCTACAAACCCACAGTACACTACCTGCTCAGCACCAAACAGGAGACAGACAAAGTTAGCGACTAGCTGGTGAACATAGTGGAGCATTTAGCAGCTAAAGAGCCAGATATTTCCCTCAGGAGTTGGTGGAGACCAAAACAGAGGTAAAAGAAGAGTGAATATCAGACATACATTCATTTATAAGGTGATAAGAAGGAATATAAGAGAATAATTGGAGGGGAGTTTGGCAGTAAAATAACGGGGGGTTGACAATGAATTCTAGTAGACATACACACACTCTTACACACTCAAACAACACAAATACACTTTGTCTCCAGCATGGCAGGTGCCTGTGGCCAGGTCAGAGAAACAGATTTACATTCAAAACCACCGTCCTGCACACAAACACACACACATTCTCTCTCACACAAAAAAGCAGCAAACACTAAACACATGATTCTTTAAGACAGCCGCACCAAAAAACAACCAGGCTACGTAGGGATGCTACATCGTTTTAATTGTGTGTGTTACTGTGTGTGTATGTATGTTGAGTACGTGTGTGTACTTAAACAGTCTATAGGTGTTAGGAGATATCAGAACCAAACGGCACCCTGGAGAGATAAAGAGATAAGTGAAGGGAGGGAGACGGTAACCATCCTTATTAAAGGAAATAAACAACTTTTTGGTATTTTTGTGTTTATGGCCATAATATTTAAGGGAAAAGAGGGGGAGGAGGAGTAAAAGGAAAGAGGATAAAATGGGAGAAAAGAGAAGCAAAAAGAGAGGCAATCGATTAGCACTTTTTTTATTCTATTGTTTTGACAGCATTCATTCAAATGTCATTTGACATTTTAGTCACTCAGATCTGCGGTACAGTTCATAGTTCAAATGTGTTTATATTTTGCAGTTTTGTTGATGTTTGTTACCATGTGATTTTGTTACTATTTGGACAAAATGTGCAGAAGTACAATAAACATGTATAACAAAATGCATATTTGCACAAATAAATAAATAAATGCAATAGCTGCATGCATGTAACCACCAACCCTTTCTTAAACACACACACACACACACACACACATACTATTCTTTTAAAGGATAAGAGCTCCTTGAAAACTCAATTAGGCTGTGGGGCAAAACCTACCACTCTCACACACTGACGTACATGGTCGCACTGACACACACACACACACACACACACACACACACACACACACACATACAAGCCAGTGTTTTAGCTTCCTAACCTGCAGCTATTTCCAGTGTTAAATGGACTCTGAGGTTCCAGATGAAAAAGCTTGTACTATGGCATGTACCTAATTACATTGTTTGTGTGTGTCTTGTGTGTGTGTGTGTGTGTGTATCCTTTTGATGGTACACAACACTACCCTCTCAACACACACACACACACACACACACACACACACACACACACACACATAAGGTCCATGCATGGAGCCGCTCATTCATTTAGCATACAGCTCACTGTCCTCAGCGAGGAAAAAAAGTGTGAGTGTGTGTACATGTTTTGTAAGGAAACATGTACAAAGTGCTGGACTGTAACACTGGAGGCCGCGGTCCACATCTTGTGGTGGTTAGGGTTAGGCAACAAAAATGCTTTTGTTAAGGTTAGGAAAAGATGTGCTCATTAAATTCAATTCTATCGTAGAATTGCTCTTTCTTTGTGTGTGTGTGGGCCCCAGAAATGTGTTAGTGTGTTTATGTGCATGCCAGTTTTTAAAATACCTTTAAAAACATATGCAAGTTTTTTTTGCACTCAAGGAAAGGTCAAGAGGTCACAAAAACACTATAAATCATGCTCTGGAGACCTGAATATTCTTAACAAGTTTCCAATACTTGTTGATGTATCACTCTGTGGACCAATGGCCAACACCTCGGTCATAGATTCTCCATCTATAAATCTTGCACACGCCAATTTACATGTGCCAATAACCTGTACATTTTAGTTTATTTATTTTAGTTTTGGAAATATGATTATTCTTTTCACGAGTTAGATAAGAAGATCGATACCACTGTCATGTCTGTGCCTTAACTATGGGGATAAAGCCGGGAGTCGATAAACCCTTTTCCCTTGTCCAAGCAGGAAAAGCACAGGTGTAAATAATAACATTAACGATGGCTCCATTCCATTAAGTGTCCCAGTAAACCCAGTAAAGTGTGACAGTGAGCCAGCATACACATTTCACGGGACCCTGAAACTGGCTCACCTAAATGGAATGCAGCCATCATTAACGTTATTAATTCTGCCTGTGCTTTTCGTGCAAGTCAGAACGTCCGCCGTGGAAAAAAAAAAGCTTAGCATAACGACTGGTAGCAGGGGAAAACAGCATGCCTGGCCCCGACCAAAGTTCAAAAGTCCACCTCCCAACAACTTATGCTAAGCTAAGCTATTCCTGACTCCTGGCTCTAGCTCCATAGTTAACGCACAGATATGGAAGTGGTATCAATCTTCTCATGTAACTCTCAGCAAGAAGGGGCGCTCCGGTAGCTCACCTGGTAGAGCGCGGGCCCCGTGTACCAAGGCTAAGTCCTTACTGCAGCAGCATCCCCCCCCCAGGAAAAGTCAGAATGAATTATATATCTGAACATTTTCTGTGGTCAGAAGTATTCTGCATTAAGGCTTTGCTTTATCAAAACCAGAAATAAAGAAAGAATGAGCAAAACTCAAGAGGGTCAGATAATCTATTTCCAGTGCCAACCTGCACTATGATGTTAACACACACACACACACACACACACACTCACTTGGTCACATAGTTTTGTGTTAATCCATGATGAGAATAAAACTGTCAAATCAATTTGGAGAAGCCACGGCCATTACAGTTTAAGAGAAACACGAAATAAAGGGAATAAGTGACACCGAGTGTGTGTGTGTGTAGAGAGTGTGTATTGTTCAGTGTGTGTCTGTGTGTATTTTAAGACCCCCATTCTGGTCCTTTCTATGGGTCACTAGTTATTAACCCCCAGACAGTCACCTTGACACACTCTCACACACACAGAAACAATGGCACACACACTCAGATTCACACATATTTAGAAAGTGAATTGACCCATTCATATGCGCACACACTCTAACCTTCCCCTTTAAAACTCAAACGCACACACATCTTTATTAGTCCGCTGTGACCCAGCCCCCCACATGAATTGGCATGAAGTGTTAATCCTAACATTGGATTATCAGACAGTCAGAGATTATCCCCTCATTTTAAGATTAGCAGCTTAGTTTAAGATTAGTCCATTTAAAGTGCCACTTAAAGGTTATCACATCACTGGCGACGGAAAATTATTTTGTCTGTGAGGCTTCTGTACGGTCCATTTCAATAGGACAAGACACACACACACACTGACGACTAATTGAATCTAATTAGGAGAAATCATCTATTCATACACGTATAACAACAGGCTAAAGGTGATGAGATGCTTCACCTGTGTGTGTTGCAAAAAGTCGGTGAAGGGTGAGAATCAGAGACAGGAAGAAGGGCTGTCATTTCCTTTTGTTCGTGTGTGTGTGTGTGTTTTGCATATAAAATGATTTGATGTGGTTCATGGTTTGTTTAGTGGAGATAATCTGCTAAAAGAGACAATAAGAGCTGACAATGGACTAAACTCTTAACAATGTGGTGGGCTGATTTTTATGTAAAGTCTATTGGGAACCTGTGTGTGCTTATGTGTGTTTATGTGTGTGCGTGTGTGTTTACCACACCCCCCCACCCACACACACACCCACCCACACACACACACACACACACACACACACAGACACACACACACCTCTTCCATTTACTGTCTCCCTTATCTCTTCCTCCCTCTTTCTCTTTTTTTTTTTTTATTTCTGTCAAATGTGGATCTGTTTTGTGTTCTTTCGTCTTGTCTCTCTCTCCTTTGGTAGATCAATATAGGCTAATTGCTGTGGAACATCAGACAGTTGAGAGTCTTCTTTTCCCTGGAGTGCCTAATTAAGACTGTCAAACTCATTACCTCTGTGTGTGTGTGTGTGTGTGTGTGTGTGTGTGTGTGAGAGAGAGAGAGAGAGAGAGAGAGAGAGAGAGAGAGAGTGTATGACTGTGTTTGTTGATTTGTGTGTGTGGTTGATTGGACCAGAAACACCTGTGTGCTTTCATTTAACCACACCAGTCTGTTGTGAGTAGCAAAGAATTCCTCTCTTCCTCTCTCTCTCGACACACACACACACACACACACACACACACACACACACACACACACACACACTCTTTCTCTGTGCCCATGCTTTCCCTCTCTTTTGCTCAGAAATAAGTAACTTTCTTTATGGATAGACAGCAGCTCCGTACATTCAGCCATGTTGTCTCTGCTGTCACCGTATCTTCCTTTATGATAAACCCACCAATCAGAGAGAAAAAGAGATGAGGGACAGAGGGACAAGAGAGGGAGAAAGAGATAGGATGGAGGGCTAAGAAGCAAGTAAGAGTGACATTAAGTTAAGAAACTTGGATGGAGAGTGTGTGTGCACACAGCACTTGTTCAAGGTAAGATCAGCAGAACAAAAGGAGAGTCTCTAATAAGAGGAACTCTCACAGGTTTCACCTTATGTTTTTACTCTGTCTCTTTCAATGACTCTCTGTGTGCGTGTGTGCGTGTGTGCGTGCCTGTGTGTGTGTCCTGCAGGGTAAAACCTTTGTAGCGTAGAACATTTCACAAAAGTTTTTTGAATTTTATCTTTGCTGAGGAGTTGTGCTCGTCGCCACGGATCCGAAGATGTCTTGTTACATCATGTCATACATTTAATACATTTACATAAATAAAAATGAATGTAAGGGGGCGCCCCGGTAGCTAAGGGGTTTGAGGCACTGACAGTGAACCATGACCACACCTGGCTGGGGACCTGTGTTGCAGGTCATTCGCCATCTTCCTTTCGCTTAATTTCCTGGCATCTCTTTACTATCGACTATCCAGTAAAGGCATAAGATGCAAAAAACAAAACAAAAACATTACTTATATCAGCAGTAGTAGCCAGGAATGTATTGAAGAGTAAACATGACTTTTTTAGATTTAGAATGTCCTTAATATCAGTATGTATAGTTTATGTAGCATAGTTGTGTTTGAGAAGGTTGGTAAGTAAACAGAGGGGAAACAAGTAGAGATGATGGCTGGTGTGGAGACTGAGGGTCTGCTGGAAAGTTGACATATCTATGAATCCTATAACAAGGATTTTTTTCCCCAAAAAGTGTGGTAAAGGTTGATTTTCCTTGTCCAAAACTCCCACTACAACCCATGATGATCCTCCTGCCTGCGGCCTATGTGACCTCTGGAGAAGGCTCTTCCCCTCCTTCCTCCCCTCTATTCTCTCCTATCTCCTATTTTTCCACCTCAACAGGCCTGAATGGCAACATCATAAGAGACACGTTGCACCAATAGGATCGTCATTGCTAGTGGTGTCAGCATTAATGTCCATTTCTCCACCAGTTGTCCGAGGACACTGAGACTTACTGCTAATGTGTAAGTATCAAGAATCAAAGAAAAAGATTTTGAATGTCTTTTAAACTAATTTTTGTAACACTTAATTTTACAGATCCATTCATTTCCTACTAATTTTCTGGTATACAACGGTAAGTTGTAGTAGGAACGGTAACGGTAGTTTTTAGGAAACGACCTAGTTAACCCTTAAACATTCCTACATACCTTGGATCTTTTGCGACCCGGCACTTACATAACGTAGATTTAACCATATGTTGTGTGATAATCGGAACTTTATTATTAACAACAACAAACACACAAATTGCCATTTATGAAATTCATACAATCATAGACTGGCACCAACCAAACCCAAATTAGTCAGCACAGTAATCACAAATCACAGTTGCTTGCTTGTGGTCATGGCAAAACGGCTGTGTCACTACATGCACCACGCCACTGTGGATGGACAGCTGCGGCATCTCCAGCCTTTTTGTAGAGTTCATCAGCTGAAGCGATTCTTATTTCAAAGACTTTTAGAGCATCTTTCTTTCAGCTCTTTCCTTTTCTCCACTTGTGGCCACAACAGCTGAAGGTGAAGGTTTTCAAGGAAAGTGCGTGGCTTGTGAGATCTGAAAATTTGGCCAGGAAAACTACTTGGTCTTATATAACAGCAAAGTCGAGACAGCTGAGGTAACTATATGAGGTTCCTTCATCAGTCCTAACTTTACTTGGGACCTCTACTTGGACGGTATCTTGACCGTTGTCCCATTCAGAGCTCATGCCATCTAAGCTAGTTTCGACATTCTCATGCTCCAGTTCTGCTTTTAAATAATCTGAATCATAAATGGTGGGTACGTCTTCATTTCCAGAGCTACTTTCCTCAAACCCATCCAATATCAAAGAAACCGCTTGCTCTGCACTATGCCTGACACCCAGGTGCTGCACCGTCAGTTACTGTGACAGTAAGCTAATATAAACAAACTTTTTCATCACTGTGTCTGTATTTATTCATAGTAACAGTGAGACAACAGTGCCATCATGAGGCCAAACAGGAAAACGCAACATTACCTACTGTCACAAAAAATACCTCGACATACCTCGGGTCTCTAGCGACCCTGTAAACTTTTTAGAGAAAAACATTATAAAAACAATTGATTGGATACATTTATTGGCGTTCAAGATGAGTCATCAAAAAACATCTTTGCGTTTTACAGGAAGAGAAAAGAGAAGAATTCAAAAAAATAATAAAAAAAATTTATTTTGACACATAGTTGGCATGTAACAAGAGATACATGACCAATCAACACAGGAACACGGGATTTTTCATTTCAGAAATTCTAAATAACTGATTTAATTCTTGAACTGACAGAGATGAAACAATGAATGAATTGTTGGGTCTCTGTAAATAATCTTATAAAGAGTACGGTCTAGACCTGCTCTATAGGAAAAGTGTAATGAGATAACTTCTGATATGAATTGGCGCTATATAAATAAAATGGAATTGAATAGATCCATAACCTAAGGAAATATTAATTTGTTTATTGTCCACAATTGATTGATGAATTGTAGTTTACCTGTGATTTTACAAACGACATGACATTTTCCAGGAAATTCCCAAAGAATTAACAGTTACATACCAGCTTCTTTTAAGAAATGGAAAATAATGTACAGTAAAGAAAAGCTTATGCTTCTCTCATTTGTTCTGATTTCACCTTTGAATGTCAGATTTATTTCTCTTAGGCTCACTGACTCCCATTCATTCACCATGATTTGCTTATTCCTTACTTCAACCACGAAACAGATTAAAGCTCATATCCGTCGACCTGCAGTCTTTGAGGGTTCCTGACCTTGATCATAAGAGAAAATGGGACCCAGAGCAAAGACAGAAGAGCGCAGGGAAGTTGACGAAGGCAGAGGTGAGGTGAGGCAGAGGGAGAGATAAAGGAGGAGAGAGTGGAGATATAAACCAGTAGCAGCTGTTTCCAGCCCATTAAAATGCAATTAAGGAGAACCTCATTACAGAGAAAGACAGAGAGAGCAATGGGGAGATGGAGAAATAAACTGTTTTCTGCTGTCTACTTTATCACTCATCCGGACAGAAAATCATCAGTTTATTTCAAGTAAACACTTTGAAAGAGAAAAAAAAAAAAAATCCCAAGTGCTGTCTAGTTCTGTGATGCTAATTAGATTTGAGCAGATCATTTGGCAGAAAAGACATAATGTTCTGAATCCAGTTTGGCACTTGAAAGGATTGAATATAATAATCCTTCTTCCCAGTCAATCAGTCTTTCTCCAAAGTGTGGGCTTTCTGTCGTTCTGTCTCATCTGCCAAACAGCACTCGCTCTGAAATGAAAACAGTCAAGACAGAGTTCTGAATTCAGAGTTTTGAAGGCAGTTGATAATATAGAAATGATTAGAAATAGTTTCACTGGCTCTGAAAGAGTTTCCCCTCGGGGATCAATAAAGTATTTCTGATTCTGAATGTGTCACTTTACTCTCTAAAGGATTTGTGACATTCAACATATTAGTGTTGTCTGATAGTAAAAGTATAGGCGTGTTTGTGTTTTTAGGTTTGGATTTGTAAGTTTTGCTTCGACTATTCAGCTTACATTCTTACCCAGACCAACTGTGTTTGCATTTGCTTAATGAATGAGTGTGTGTGTGTGTGCATATTCCTTTTCCTGATGCCTACCAAAGCAGCAATACCGAGAAAACCCTTTTTACTTTTTAATAAAATAAAAATGAACTAAAAAAAATCAGTTTAATTTTGCCATAACACAAAGCCGCCCCAAAGAGCTTTACCTAAGCAGTCTAAAGTAGCCAAAATGTCGATGTAACATTTTTAACCCAATTGACAATTTGCTTAATTCAAATTGGAACACGCAGACATCACACACATACTGCTGGAGTCAGTGCAACTTGCTCTTTCCAGTGATAAGCGTCCATAAATCTGCTTAGGACACATTTCAAAATGACAGTCCTTAAAATTTCCGATGTTGCTGCTTCTCCTAGTAACTAATACAGCGTGATGTTTTTGTGGTGCAGAATCACCAAAATGTAAAGGAACAGGTGAGAAAAGGGTCCAAAAGGCCCAACAACTACCTCACTGACTCTATGGCAACAATATACTTCCTGTTTACATTACCCAAAGCAAGATTAAAACACTAGTCGTACACTTACACTCTATCTGTTAACATACAGATATTTGCACTGTATTGAAACCTTAGAGGCAAAAGTATAGTATTTCCAAATAATAGCAGTTCTAAGTAGCCTAACTTATTCTGAAAATAACACTGTATTAGTGATGGGAAGTTCGGCTCTTTTCAGAGAGCCGGCTCTTTTGGCTCAGCTCCCAAAGACTCCTGAACGGCTCTTAATTTAGGATTTTTTGTAGGCCTTTATTTTATCATGACTTTGCAAAAAATTAATGTTTTGTGTGTTGAAAACCCTTTCATGTGCAGTGTTTTTATGAGAATCCTTATAATTGCCTAATTTTGTGCATTTATTCTGTAACCCTAACCCTAACTAACCCTAACCCTAAGTGGACTCCACTGCAAGTTAACAACACTGAGTGGAGCGCCGCTCCACTTCTCAGCACCCCCCTCTCTGTTTTTACATAATGGTATGATCCCATAGCCTCACATCTGATTGGCCGCGATGCCATTGCTGACCAATCAAAACAAAGTTCTGCCTTGAGCAGAGCTCAGGCTGAGCACTGAGGTAAGCAGTGAAAGGAAAAAAACTGGGAGCCGGCTCTCACTCGATGCGAGCCGGCTGTTCTGATTCACTACAAAGCATCGGCTCTCAGAGCCGCATCTTTTGCGCATGACACATCACCACACTGTATATTACATGCCTAGCTAGGTCATGAAGTGACTCTGGCTTAAGAAAGAAAGGGAATGAAAAAGGGTTAAATGAGGTTTGAGAATAAGTACACCACAAGTAAACAATCATACTCCAACTTTAGGTCAGTTTGCACAGACACACTTCAGTTGGTACTCAAAAAGTATTACGGTTCGATATTCAGTCATAGCCACGGTAGGCTGTAAACCCCTCATTCACTCATTCACACACCAATGGTGGCAGAGCTGCCATGCAAGGCACTGGCCTGGCCATGGGGAGCAATTTGGGGTTCAGTTTCTTAATCGAGAACACTTTAACCAGTGGACAGGAGGAGCCTGGCATTGAACCACCAACCCTGCGATTATTGGCCCACTCTATTGACCCATCACGGCCACCCCATTCACACAAGGAGATACACAGAGGTTCACATGAGAGAAGAACACGCATACACAAACATCAACATGGAAACACAAACGCATACAGTATATGCACTCATACAATGGCATCATGTAACCAGAGACAAACTGAGAAAGAACATGCCAGAAGACATAGACACACACACGTGATAAACACACACAGGTGCAAATGAATAAATATATACACACACACACACACACACATGTGTAGAGGCGGAGGAAGTTGTACACTGTTGTAAACAGTGGAAGCACGCACGCACACGCGCACACACAGTGTCCTTATTCAATCAAGCAGTGTGTGTACTTAGGCATGAGTGGGAGAAGATGCTGAAGGCAGCACAGTACTCAGATAAACTGGAAACTGTGTGTGTGTGTGTGTGTGTGTGTGTGTGTGTGTGTGTGTGTGGCTGTCTAATAACTAGGGCAAAGTAGTCTTGGGGATATTAGTGTTTTTTAATTGAAAAATGGTCAGAAGGGAAACACAGCTCATATTCAATGAGACATCACACACACAGAACACACAGACGATAAGCACATATATTATCCAGATACAGATACACTTGAACTGAGGGTGTAGTGTATATTAAATGTTGTACCAACTGCAACAAAGGAAGTGATATTAAAGTAATATTAAAATAGATGATATTTTACACTCTAATTGGTGAAAGAAAAATGAGCTTGCATACACATACTAAACTACAAATTTAAGTCTCATTAAAAGAAAGTAACTCAAGGGGTCAAAAAATACTCCCACTTTTTGGGTTAAATCCCTGTATTTTTTTCTTTTCTGAACAGCATCAATTACTTTATGCCACCTTTCACTTAAGAACAAAACCTTTCACGGTACTAATTACAATAAGCCGTTTTTATCTACAGAGGGAGTGGGTCCCCTTGCACGGAGGTCGCCATGTTGCACCGCCATGTTTCTACAGTAGCCCAGAACGGACAAACCAAACACTGGCTCTAGATAGGGCCGTTCGCATTTTTCGCGAGCTTCGCGGCCACCGAAGTTTCTCCTACACGCTTGGAAGGGGAGGGTGAGGCGAGCGGTATTCAAATGGTTGCAATCTGCAACTTCACGGCTACACACACTACCTTGAAGTGTTTTGAGTTGCCTAAACGATGATGAAAACTCCACGCTAATGGGAACTGCAAAGCCGAGTGATAATTCTCTGTGGGTTCATCATTATGAGCAACACCTTTCACATTCCACATAGTCATTTGATTCATTATTAATATTAATATATTGATTAATGCAGCGTTCATGCACTATGTAGAGTATGTAAAGATGTGTGTACTATCAGTGTAATTCTGTGAGCATCATTCACACCTGTGTGTATGTGGAGTAAATGCATGTGTGTGTATTTGTTCGTTTACTGTAGCTCCCAGCCAATAAGACTCTGTCTTTTCTAATTTGAACTTAAAATGCCAGGTACCTTGCTAAGAAATGGCCTTGCTAACTGTGTGTGTGTGTGTGTGTGTCAGTTTGTGTGTGTGTGTTGCCCCAGGAAGGAAGAAGTGGTTCAACGAGCATCTGAAGCCTTGATTAAGGAAGTGTGTAATCAGAACTGAAGACCAGCAACAGTCTGATGCTGCCTGGAAGGGCCTGACACACAGGAGGAGAAAATAGCCAGGAAACAGCTAAACACACACACACACAACGTGAAACACACCCACAGCACACACAGATAACAGTCATTCTCATAAACTGGTACTTGAGCTAAATGCAGGCGGGTTTAGAAGATTGAACTGTGCAGTGATCAAAGAAGCTCTCCTTTTTCGATTGAAGTGGAAGTCATGACTGGATTGGACGGACAACCATGAACCAAAATGCAAACACTGGTGTGTGTTGCAATTCAAACACTGAAACCAACAGTGTGAAGATGATTTCTCTAATACAAACAAGACTAAGAGTCTACAGCTAATGTTGCTAAATGATAATGTTGGCATGGTAACATGCTCACAATGACAATACTGGTGTTAAGCAGGAAAATATCTGTACCATGTTCACCATCTTAGTTTAGCATGTTAACATGCTAACAGTTGCATCCCCCCATAGGTGTAGGTGTAACTGATAAAACGTGTTAATATGTGCTGTGTTGCTCCTCCGGCTCTGTGGGCCTCAGCTCTAGTTCCTCCTCCTCCCTCGTGCTATTGGCTGGTGAATCTGGGGACCTGCAGCCAATCACAGTCCATCTGGGGGTATAAGAGCTGCAACTGTAGACCTCTTAGCCACTTTTGGATGCGTGCTTACACTCAGAGTGTTTGTGTATTGTAAACTATTTTGTCAGAACTTAGTCCATAGCTCTTTTGTATGTTGTTGTCAGGTTAATGTGAGGAAGGTAGTGATTTTGCTGTTAGATTTCAGTTAATTACTTTTTAATATTTTAAGTTACTGTGTTTTTGTATTGTATCAACTACCTTTAACTCCCTGCCATTTTTTTTAGATTCCTTTCTCTCCTGTTTTTTGTGCTGATAGGGATTTATTGAGTTTTGTGATTGTATTTCTACTCAGGGCTGGTTGATTTGTTATTTTGGCCAAGGTTCTCCCTGAAGTTACATTTAAGCTTCTATATCTGGCAATAAAAGATTGAAAAACTGATCAAACTGACTCCTCATATTTTTCATCTACTTGTTGTTACCCCCCTTCCAGAGCAACTTGGGGTCATAACACTAACATTTACTAATTAGTACAAAACACAAAGTACAGGTGAGGCCGATGGAAATGTCTTTGTTTTCTAAGTATTTGGTCCAATGGACAAATTCAAATCTTGATCTGATAATGGCGCTAGATGAAAAGTCAGGGGATCGCAAAACTTATTATAATTCATCCTCAGGAGGACATGAATGTGTACACCAAATTCCGTGGCAATCCATCCAATAGTCCGAAAACCACATGCCAACCTGATGGTGGTGCAAGAGGAAAAGCCAGGGAGGGAATCACCAGAGTCAGTAGGATTCATCCTCTAGGGACCATTCATGTCTGTACAGAATTCCATGTCAATCCATCCAACGGTTGTTAAGATATTTCAGTCAGGACCAGACCGACTAACAGACCGACTAGCGACTTGGACCTGTTTGTCTAGATCCTGCTAGCCCAAAATTAAAGTAAGTTAAACCTAATGATTAATAATCAGTGTATTTAAATACCTTAATTGGCCTCTATGGACAAGTAGACGAGGATGCACATTTGATAATAATTGAAAAAAAGATTGAGTTGCTCCACACCAGAGTCGCCTGTAAAAACCTGATGCTGATGTTCACTTTAAGTTCAGTTACATTTTTACCATGTCCTGACCTAATGAGACACACCATCACATCTGACTTGCCTAATCTATGTGACATAGATTATTTTTGTGTTCCTGTAGGAGTACTGGTGTAGACACATATAAACAGAGCTGAGCTGCTGAGAACAGCTGTGACAGCATCCAGGCTGCAGCCACGCTGCCCTCTGTATGTAGGTCCATAGGACAGGTACAAAATAAATAGGCTTTGCTCGTCTTCATTACACATTGGAAGTTTGAGAGCTCCCTGGGGGAGTTTGTGCTGTGACGGTCAAACCATACTATTGCCGCAGGCTGCAGGGACTTTATGAATTTAGAGGAACATCTGCAACTACACTACTAGAAAACATAACATATAGGATATTGCAAGACTGTCCTCGCCAGAAAAAAAATGCAGAATTGGTTGTACCTTTTAAATGCTCAAAACAACATGAATTATTACAATGATTAAAGCAATGCAAATAATGACCGATCTTAAATTAGCAAAGGCAGAAGTAGTGTGACGTTAAAGCGCCGCAAAATCTGGATATTTGGGCACAGAAAGTGTGACTGTGTAATACTTAATGCACAGATATGGAAGTAATAAAAAAATCTACAGATTAAAAACTGCATCAACCTTCTCTTCTCACTCTTGGAATGAAAGCATATTAAATAAGCATATTGAACTAAATGTCGAACTATTTCTTTAACAGTTTAGTTGCCAAAATGTAACCATAGGGGTGGCAAATCAGAAAGCACCCATATGGGCCATTTTTGGAACTCCCATATGACTCCTTGTGATAGATAATGTTTTGTTTTTTTTGTCTAAGGTACTGACTTAATGATGTGCTTCATAATATACTAGGGAATGTGTGTCTTAAAATCCAAAGTTAACCTTAAATTAGAATCCAAGCTGAAGTTTTCAGATCATTATTCGCAATATGTTTAGTTTGCTTCATATATTAAAAAGGTGCTCGATCCAGACAAGATTTTGTAGACATTTATTTTTAGTCTATTACACAATTACAAAGTTTCATAACATCCAAGTATGGAGGACTGAAGTCTCACTTCCAGGTGCTCGATCTGAATTTAGCTCTTGAACTTGGCTCTTATACCAGCATCAAGAATAGTTCCCTCCATATACACTATAAACACTCTATATCGAAGACTCTCATGTATTCTGGGGCATAGACAGTTTACCTTTTGTTATCATTTTCTGGGCTTGGAACAACTGTGGTACCTGAGAAGTTATTTTGTGTTCAGCTTAATCTTCAGAAAACAGAGTCTAATGTCAGTGGCAATTTTCAGTAGCTGGGCTCTATATGTATTGTTAAATCTGTATGAGTCCCAAATCCCAACCGATATCTGGCCCTCTCTCACTCTGTTACATGTGTTCTCTACCTCTCTCCCCCCAGCCTCTTCAGCCTGAGCCCCTCTGCTCCTCAATAACAGCGCTGTAATACAGGGACACAGACAAGAAAATTGATTTTGTTTGTGCACGTGTGAGTCTGTGTGTGCGCGTGAACAGAAAGAGAGTGCAAGAGGAGGACTAGAGCTATAGACACAGAGAAAGATTGCAATGCCTATGGAGACACCAAGATCACATTTGAGCTAATAGTTTTCCAATTTTTCTTTCTCAGACACCAGTTTAGTCAGCTGGGTGTATGTCTGTGTATGTGTATAAACACATATAGCAGTCCATGCATCTATGTGGATGTGTATTGCACTACAGTGAACATGATATTTTGCTGATATTTCTATTACTATTGCAATCTCCAACTGTTGTCAGCTGTGAAACGTTATCTGTTCCTTTATCCCCACAACTGTGTGTGCAGGCCCATGTGGCCAAGGAAACTAGCAATGCTAAGGCCTTTATAGACACTGGTATTACATGAAACATTACAAATTAAAAACTCAGGTGTGAATAGCTATCAGCCAAACCATCGGCAGACGTGGTCAGGCATACACTTGACTGTATTGATAACAATACGTAAAAGTAAAAAGTATCCAGATACAGCAACCACAGAAACAGAGATAGACTTTAACAGAATACAGTCAACACTTTCTACCAGGACTCAAGTCACACGACTTGAACTTGAGCCAGACTCGAGTCATGAATCTGATGACTTTAGACTCGACAAAATCAAAAAAGACTTGAAACTCGACTCGAACACCAATGACTTGTGACTTTACGTGGACTTTAGCCTTTTAACTTGGAATGTCTTCTGTCGCGCATCGCTTTTTCAAGTTTTATTGACAGGTTGTGAACAATAATTTGGCAGCCACTCAAAACTGTATTCTTTCTGTCCTCTAAACCAACAAAAAGTGTAGATCTTACTTGAGTACTTGAATTAAAGTTATTTTTAACTTTTGATATATATGCTGAAAGATGAATTCAAATTGATTTGACAAGGGGTTTGAAACCGTATTCAAATTAATTAAAATGCTGTCAAACCCCAACCCTAGTCGCAGGGATAACATACCAAGGCACACCTGATGAAGTTCCCTTTACATTTTAAGAATTTTAAAAGCGTTCCTTATTTCTGTAAATTTACCATCATTACTAGGGATGTCCCAATCAAGTGTTTTTAGCCCCGATACCGAATCAGTTGGCCCAGAGTCCAGTCTGATCATTTTTCACATTCACGCACTCAAATTTTTACTCGAAGAGCCAAAGGCTTGCACAGTAGGCTGTGGTAAAGGAGAGCAGCGCTGTAACACTCGCAGGCTGAGGTGGACAAAACACAGTAGAGTACAGTAAAGAAAGGATCTGCATTTGATCACCTAATTTTAGCTAATACTGATCCTTTAAAATATGCCCTGAACTGCCCCAATAGCAATCCTTAGGATTGTTTTGTCAACTGTCGTCATCAGCTGTTTAAAATTATAAAATGGCATTCAATTTGGTGAAGGGTGCATAATAACTTGTTAATGACTCGAAACACAAAGCTTAAGACATTGATTTAACTTGGGACTTCATAGCTAAGATTTGAGACTTGCAAAGCAATTATTTTGTCCTACCCTGCTCTCCATCCTGTTGATAGTATTCTTTCACAATTCAATTCTCTCAAATTTGCTACATGTAAGTCTCACACACCAGAGCTCACACTGGCTAGCTCACATTGTTTAGTTCATCAGTCGTACTGGCTTCAATGGAAGTGAATGACAAGTGCGACAGATATTTGCAGAAACTGGTCCATGAGTGACCAAGCTCATGTTAAGAGTGAGAGTTACATTAATGCCAGATGAAGAAGAGGCCTAAAACATGTAGTGTGCATATAAAGCAGGTTTTTAGATCACGTTTTTGTGTGGCATTTAAATTTTTGGAAGACCATCTTAAAAAGATGGAAACCAATTCTCACATCAGAGTCTTGATTTATCAGGCCCTTAATTGCTTGAGCTTTAAATAAATGTGCTTATCACCAAACAAAATATATAAATCTATTTATCAAATCATTTATGATGTGTCCCAGAACCTCGAGGGACGTTCTCCTGGACACACAAATCCATACACACACAGATCAATTCATTAGGGTATAAAAGCTGCAATAATTACTCAACCATTTGCTCACACCAACACTTGACTATTTGCAGCAAATATCAAGTTGCTTTTCATCACGTACCGTGGAGGCAACAACAATAACTGTCTGTGTTATGACCTAAAAGCATTTCTGAGCCACTTACACCCACCACTGAGACTTTAACAGAACATAATATTGCCTCATTTACATTCAGGGTCTTTAGGCTAAGGAGGCTGTAATAGACAGTGACGGTATATATTACTGGTCTGCTGCTTTTCATTATGCAGCTAATGATTCCCTGTCAAGTTCTATTGTAAATGAACAAGGGGCAATAAAAGAGAGTAGGAGGGCACAGACAGGAAGCCATTGGAATATACAATGTATACTCAGTGGCTAAAACACACAAGAGTAGGGTTGTCATTTTTTCTAAAAATACAGTTTGAAGGAATGAGAACCACACTTAAATGTTTCAGATCATCAAACAAATTTAAATATTAGTCAAAGATATCACAAGTAAACACAAAATGCAGTTTTTAAATGAAGGTTGTTATTATTAAGGGAAAACAAAATCCAAACCTACATGGCCCTGTGTGAAAAAGTGATTGCCCCCTAAACCTAATAACTGGTTGGGCCACCCTTAGCAGCAACAACTGCAATCAAGCGTTTGCGATAACTTGCAATGAGTCTTTTACAGCGCTGTGGAGGAATTTTGGCCCACTCATCTTTGCAGAATTGTTGTAATTCAGCCACATTGGAGGGTTTTCGAGCATGAACTGCCTTTTTAAGATCATGCCACAGCATCTCAATAGGATTCAGGTCAGGACTTTGACTAGGCCGCTCCAAAGTCTTCATTTTGTTCTTCTTCAGCTAGTCAGAGACCCCACAACAACATTCAAAGAACTGCAGGCCTCACTTGCCTCAGTTAAGGTCAGTGTTCAAGACTCCACCATAAGAAAGAGACTGGGCAAAAATGGGCTTGCATGGCAGAGTTCCAAGACGAAAACCAGTGTTGAGCAAAAAGAACATTAAGGCTCGTCTCAAAACTGCATTTTGTGTTTACTTGTGTTATCTTTGACTAATATTTAAATTTGTTTGATGATCTGAAACATTTAAGTGTGACAAACATTAAAAAAAATAAAAAATCAGGACTTTTTCACACTACTGTATATTGTTAGAATTCCTTTGAACGCAACCAACGAGGGCTAATGCTAAACTACGTTGTAGAATTAATGCTTTTCAGCTCATTCGTGGCCAAGCCTGGTTCAAGACCTCCAAAACACTGCAACATGTTTTTAGTTTTTCCGCCATTTGAAGTGAAACAGAATAGTGACTCTGATTCTCAGGCTGCTAACAGATATACTGTCATGGTAATGTTCTTGAGAGGCAGTTGCATTTTTGAAGAGCCTTATTAATTCCTGTTTTTTTTTCTGCAACGGTGTTTAATCTGAAATGCATCCACATGCTACTTCTAAGATAGTTTGGTGTCAGGGTTTGCTAGTTTCCTTCATTTTGCAATACCAAAGAGAACAATTGTCTGGTTTAATGTGATGTCAACAAGGCATGTAGCGTGGCAGTTAGTTTACCAACGCTGTTCATGTTTCAAGTAAAAAAGGGACAGCCCTCACATCTGGGTTAGCCGCTCTTCCACTGGCTTCTGTAAATGGAAATCTCTCAGTATAGGTCTCTAGTAATTTCCATCAATTGTTATCATTATTTGATTTTAAAATGCGTTTTCTTACTTCTGGAACAGAACCCAGGAGTTCCGATTTCATTTCAGATCTCCATAAAGATAAATATGAGTAAAATGTGATTCCAGTGTTAAGGAAATTCGTAAGGAAATAAGCATTTTAAAATAGGCTTATTTAAGTTTTTGCTAAGAGTTGAGATGAGAAGATCAATAACACTCCCATGTCAGTAGGCCAAGTATAGAGCTAGACCCAGGAGTGTTTAAAGGAATAGTTTGTCAGTTTGGCAAATAAGCTAATTTGCTTTCTTGCCCAGAGTTAGATGAGAAGATCAATAGTACTCCAATGTCTGTGGGTTATGTATGAAGATAGAACTGAGAAGTGATTAGTTTAGCTTAGTTTAGCGTTAAGACAGGAAGCTTATTGTCTCCTGACTCCAGCTTTACACTTAACGCACAGTAGAGAGTGGTACCAGCCCTCTCATTTAACTCTCAGCAAGAAAGCAAAGTGTAGTTTCTTCAAATAACGTAATAACTATGTAAAAACATGTTTGTGGCAACTTTAATAAAATATATTTCTAAAGGTAGCACATAAATTAGGTAATCTGTGGTAAGTATATAATCCCTATCAGTTACTTAGCAACAGCCATGGAGCAAGGCAGTGGCGTGAACATGGCGGTGGGTGAACTATGCAGCATGGCCCAACTTCCACTATGTACAGCTCTGCCTTGGGTTTAATAGGGATAGGAATAATTAGAATGCCAATAGAAAGTCTCCCCAAGTGAATACACTTGATACACACACACACACACTCACGCACACAAACACCTTCATGCACACACACATATGGACCTACATTATTCACTGGTAATTACAATGTCAATACACAACTACACAGCAGTGTGGCCTCACACTAGCCATCGTTTAAACACATAGACACACCCACACACACACACTATCCTTTAATTGCCCTTCAGTGGAATGCTTTAGCGTTTTTTTTCACACACAAACACACTCACAGTCCCATTTGTGCATTCGTCCATTCAGACTCCCCATGGAGTAAATCTGCCACACTCTTACTACCCCTACTGTGTTTTTATGCACACAAACACATACACGCTCACACACAAGGTCAATGACTTGGTAGCCGGTTCACCAGTGTCACATCTCGCTCACTCTATTTTTTTAACTCTCCCTCTCTTCTTTCTCTCTGTCTTGTCCCCAGAAACGTGCACATTGAAAAGCCATTTCTGTCTTTCTCTCGTTTGTTTTGGTTGCTTCACTCTCCTTCCCACTCTCTGTTTCTCACTCTTTACGTTTTTTCTCCATCTTTTTTCTAATTTTGCTGCCTTGCAGCTTTTGCATTTCTCTCTGTTTCTCTTCTTCTCATCTCAAGACACACATACATCTCATTATCTCCCTTTATTTGTCCTTTGATTGGTCGGATTTGAACTGCAATTTGGACAAGAGATACACTTTACCATTACTAGGCATTATTAAGTAAATCTCTTAAAATACTTTTATGAAAACTATTTTTTATCATCTGAATGTCATATGGCAAGTTGCTTTATGTGGCTTGTCTAATTGTGTCTATTTTATTCTCTGTATCTGTTTTTGTTGATTAATACATTGGTGTATGTATCTCTTCTAATGTCATTTCATTGGTGAGAGCTTTGTGACGTTATTAAGAAAGGTGCTACTGTATATAATGTTTATGATTAAATATGATTATCAAGTAATAATACTAACATTATCATTATTTTACTGCTCTACCAAAAACTGCTAGACTGTCTTTGACTACACGGTCACACACATGCATACACAACTGATCAACCCCCGGGTTGCAGTGGTGTACAGTACAGGTGTACTTCAAGACAGCATGCTGGGTGTGCTTACAGGTGCAGTAGAGCACATTTCTGACCACACCCAACCACCACACTGTAAAATATCACACAGAATTTTAGTGTAATCAGCTAATCTTTTATCATTAAGTTACTAAAAATGTATGTTTTATTATTTTCAAGTTAGTTCAAGTTTTTATTTTAGACCACTTCAGAACGTATAAACATTGATTCTTCTGACTTGAAGTCTTTTGGCTTGAAGTGATTAGTTGAATGACTGTACTGCTGAGAGTTCACTAAACTCAACAAAATGTTGTTTCTAAAGAAACATGATTAGCATATTAGTACACTTCCCAGCATGCATCGTTTGAGAGTTAAAACTCTCAAGAGACCCCTCTGTTTTATAGTTTGAAGAAAACATATATGATGGAAACTTGCTGTTTATCTTGTTCAGGTTTTTTCTTCTCATGATAATAAAAACAATGATGAAGCTTAGTATTGAATTAAGTCTCATACACTTAAAATTATTAGGATATTGGGAGCAGCCTCACGTGCATGTCTCTGTACAAACTCTGGTATAAACTGGTTCAAACAGCAGCAGCCACAGCTGTAAACTTTGTGTCAGATGAAGAACTTACTCTTTGAACTGTGAAAATGTAAATGTAAAACGTATCTTGCTTTAAAGTTTTACAGTGTAACTTAACAGTTGTTGATTGAACTTAAAGTCTTACATTTATTGAACTTATTTTCTCAAGTTCAGTGAACTTAACTCAGCTGGTTTTACATTTTCACAACGTATGATCCCACTTTGAACTAATTGTTCAACCTTAGTTCAGTTAACTCACATTTTTAAGGCAGCAGGGGAACTAACTTCTTTAAGTTGAACCAGCTTGAAATGATTTACAGTGCACAAGGTCAAACAGGCTTGAAAGGTTCAGCCAGAGAGGGCAGCAAAACACTACTTTTCAACCTGGTGTTAAGTTCTTCTTTAAATTCTGGTGGTCATCCCAAAGTTTCCAAAGACACAAATCATGTCAGATTGAATTTTGAAGAAATGTGCATCAAATGACACATGCCATCTAGAATACTCCCATTTGAAGTCTTGGGTTTGAATATTTTATTCAGAGACTCATCATGGAGCTTCAATAAAGAGCTGGAACAAGATGACAACAAATATACACTATGAAACTGTCATACACTCCAATTTTAAGGGGAAAACTGGGAAAAACTGCATGTAAAGGGGTAAACTAAAAAGGTTTTAACCCTGTTAAGATAAAAAAAAAAAAAAAAAAAACGGCACCCACACAGGTGCTTTCAGTTACTCTGGTTAATTAGAACTCTGCTCAGGTTGAAGTATGGTGAAATTTAGCCCAAGTTGGTGTCTCTCATGTATTATCATTTCCATTCGAGTCCCAGGTGTAAGCACCCATTTCTCTGGAAGATAAATACCTGGCTATAAACACTCACAAGGGGGTATGACAACACTTACCACTTTTGTATGTAGTATGAAAATAATTGTTTGTTTTAAGCAAAGACATCTTTATAGCTGGCTACCATTTTTGTTTGGATTGAGAAAAAGAGCCACGACTTGGGAAACGGGTTAAAAATCCGTTTTATCGTGCAGCGATCGAACAGCAGTAAATGTTGTTACACAATCCCTTTGGGTTTTTCAAACGCAGGGTATTCATTTTTCGAACATGCTCACCTCTGTGACAAGAATGTAATGATATAACACAAGAAGCACACGCTGGGCTGTGGTGGAACTATGCTGGGAATTATGTGTGTTCCCAAATTTAAGTTGTCCTACCCAAACAAAAACATAAAACTAATGAGAGTGGGATGGGGGATGTCAATTAAGCACAATTGCTATTATTCCACTTAAATGATCAGAGTTGTTAATTTCATAGGCTGAAGCCACTAAGCAGTCTGACCTGACAACATTCTGAATGTTAAATGAATGTGAATAGCCAATTGGCAGCTTTGAGACACCCGTAGCGCCATACAAGCCAGCTGGAAAATCTAGTTTTCTATTCAATTATCTGCTGCTTTGTACTCCCCGCTCCTCTCCTCTTTTCCCCATTGTCTTCTCCTCCCTCTTTTCCTGCTGTCATCTCCCCTCACTTTTTTCTTTTCTTCTTATGCTTCTACTCTTCCTTTACCCCTGCTCCTTCGTTTTTCTTCATCTCCTCTCCTCTCCTCTTGATTATTTCATTTTGAATCATCTTCTCCAATAACTTCTCTTAACTTCTCTCCTTCTCTTCCTCCATGTAACAAGCCCCCCCCACCCGTCCTCCTGTCCCTGCTCTCCCCTCCTCTGATCTGCTCTCCTGGCTCCAGCCCAGTTAAATTACCAGTTCTACAGAGCGATGGAGACAGAGTGCAGAACTTAATTACACAGTGGCTGACAGCACGGACTACATGTTAGATTTTCTCTCTCTTCTTCCTCTCTCTTTTCTGCTGTTCCCAACTCCCCACTCCCTCATCTCTACCTTTCTCTCTCTGTCTTCTATTTCCTTTTCATTTTCTTTCCCCTCGACTTTTTCTTTGTCTCTCTCCCCCTTATTAATGACTGGTTAAGACACTGTGCTCCATGTTGTATGGGGGGGGGGGTGTAATGTGCACAGTAAGTATACAGTATGGTAGCTAAGGCTTTAAAGAACCAGTTCTAAAATCAACTTACAGAACTTGAACCTAAAAAAAACAAGAGCATTCTAAAAGGGCTAATATGAATATGAAGTTGGTAGCTTCTAAAACGTAAAAGGTTGCTGTTTCACAGCTGAATATCAAGTTGTTTAAATATCAGAACAATACATGGTAGTTGACAGTCTTCAATCGCTGCCATGGGCTTCCATGAAAAATATGCATAGCTGCAGTATCGTTATTGTTCAAACGTCTTTACTTAAAACATGAGGAGAATTCAAACTTAAGTTTGACTTCATTATTTACATTGGAAATTCTTCATTTCTTTCATTTGATAGACACTGAAAGAAAACCCTCCCCAGTCTTTTTTGCATACCCAAGTGTGTGGATGTCTTTTTTTTCCATCTGCTATTTTTGGTATCCAGTACCTTCTTGTCTTGTGGTAGTATGGAATAACTCAAAAACTCAACAACTAAAACAATTTAAAATGCAGGCCTACCTAGCAACTGATGAGATGTTTTTGTTTGTTTATTTCCACCAAAGAAAGAATTTTCTAAAAAGATTATTTCTTTAAACATAACAACAAACACAGTTATCTCAATTACCCTTATTAGCATAAAAAAAATGTTGCTTTCTTAAACACTATTTAATTTATAAGACAAATCTTCAAAACAGAATGCAGAATAATCATTTTCTGGCTGACTTTTATATTTTGTAACTTGTTTGTAAGAAGCCAAATGGCCTTGCTCTTCTTATCATCTCCCAATATTTGCTAAATATGATCCAGCTGAGTTTCTAAGGGCATCTGAAAACTGATTGATAGTTGTTCTTTTTAATGGTCAAACTACCATCAAGTGTAAGCCATTATCTTCCTATGGAGAACATAATGATGCCAAAGCGTTCCGCAGCACTACTTCGGATGTTGTGCATGTTACACCTTGTTACTGTACTAAAGTGACAAATGATTTCAATATTACTCCTGTTCACTGCAGACCTTTAGAAGCAAAGAAGTCCAGTCAGATTAAGCTTAAACACAGTTTTAAATGTCTTGCTTCATAAAAGACTCTAAATTAATAAATTCTCAATGAAAACAATGAATCGTCTATTTACATTTTAAGTTTGTCATTTTTATTTAAACTGTTACATATTTTTTAACAAAGAAAACTTAGAATTTAGAGTTGCCAGTTAACTAACCTGCATATCTTTAGACTGTGGGAAGAAACCAGAGCACCTGGAGAAAACCCACGCAGGCACAGGGAGAACATGCAAACTCATATCAGAAAGAGGCCCAGAACCTTATTGTAAGTCCTCATGTAAGTCAGTGGCCGCTGAAGGGCCGTCATCATAAGTAGCTTTGCTGATGTTACTGTTATTAATTCCAATAACAGAGACATCAGCGGAGCTAGAACAGTGTCTGACTCCGAGTCTTCTGGATGTTAGGTGACCGCAGACCTGTCAAAGACCTCAGGAGTGGAGAAAGCTTTGTCATCATTTCCATCAGCATCTGAATCTTCATCGCTGGAGATGTCGGTGTCTGAATATCCATCACTCCACCCTTCATTGCTGGAGTTGTCGGCGTCTGAATGTCCCTCAGTGGAACTCTTAGGGAGTGTATCTTTCTCACTGAAACTTGCAGTTGGTGATTCTCTCTTGAAGCCAGTCCGGGGTAGAACTTGATCAAAATGAATGGAAGTGGCTTTATAGTCATAACGGGGTCCAAAAACTACCCACTCTTCCTCACTAGAACTGTCTGTGTCCGGGATTTCAAATGAGTCGTCATCAGTTGATGCCCGGTCTTCATCACTGAAACTGAAAATGCATGAGCCTCCATCATGGTCATTCAAGTCAGCGGTGGCTGGCTCTGTCCTTAAGCCAGTCCTGCGAGCTGTGTATGGAGGATCATAAAAGTATGCCTTAAGGTCTGTGTCTCCATAACATGAACTATCAGTGCTTGGCTCTGTCCTTAAGTCAGTCCTGCGAGCTGTGTATGGAGGATCATAAAAGTATGCCTTAATGTCTGTGTCATCAGTGGTTGAGACGCCATCACTTGAGTCATCTGGCTCTATGTCAGCTTCGAAGTCGCTGAGAGAATCATCAGATTCATCCAGGGGGCAGACGGTCATGAACTCAAAGGCAGCATCTGCATAAGAGCTGGTGTCCATGTCCTCTTCCAGGTGAGCCATTGTAATGAAACAGTGTTTTAAGGCTTGTCCAGGTGTGAATCTCTTCTCAGATTCCAGATGCAGCATCCTTTTCAGGAGGTGTAAAAATGCCATTCTGTCTTTATATTCAACATCGTCATCTTCCTCGGAGAAGCTATCCACTGCTTCTTCCAAATTTCCAACAATGTCAAAAACCCACTCTGAAATTTGGGGCTCGGCACCGGTTGCCTCCTCGTACTCCTCTGCTGTCCTTAGTCTCCATCCCTCGCCCTCGTCCCTGCTGAAATACTGCCAGGTGTTCTTCCCAGCACTCAGCAGGTGGTCTCCCGGCTGACCGAGCAGATGGCAAATAGCTTTCATGGTGTGGTGTGAACATTTTCCAGGGAAGAGGTTGCTGCCAAAATAGAGGTATGCCATGACACATCCCAGTCCCCACATGTCGATGGCTTCAGATATGGGGAGGCCCAAGGTCACCTCGGGAGCCCTGTATGCACGAGTTTGCACGTTCATTCCAATATATATTTTGGATGCTGGAAGGGCCAAACCAAAGTCGATTAATTTCACCCTGAAGGGCTGATCCTGGTGGTTGACAAGCATGATGTTGTCAGGTTTCAGGTCTGTGTGAACGATCCCGATACCTTTCAGGGCTTCTAATGCTACAAGTAGCTGATGTGTGATGGGGCGGATTTCATTGAGAGTCAGTTGCATCTCTCTCTCCTTCATCAGGTCCCAAAGGCTCCTGTCCAGCATCTCAAAGGCGAGGCAAGGCAGGTCTTGGAACATGAAACTGTCTATGAATCTCACCAAGTTCTTCTTCTCTGGGTCAAGGGCCCTGAGTTCTTCCAGCATTCCCACTTCTCTTTGAAGGCTGTGATATTCACTTTTTTTGTGGATCTTGATGGCCGTAGTCTCGGATGTTTTTAAGTTCACACACTTGGCGACTTTGCCAAAATGTCCTTCTCCATTAAAATCCAATACAAGGTAGCGTACAGACTTGTTGGAGAGTATGTCATGCTTTTGTACCTGAAATGGTACAGGCGCTATCTCCTTGTTCTTTTCATTTTCCTTATCTGTGGTTGTAATTGGGGAAGACATTTTTGCAGTCAAATGTTTCCAAATACTATCTAAGTTGAGTAGGTATACAGAAGATTGAACTGTGTTCTTACTCTGAAGGTAACCAGAAGGTAACTGACCAGATTTTGTCTACAAGCCTTTATCTATAGAGTTGTCTTTGTGACATCATTCTGACACATTTACATTCTAACGTCAAAGCCAAAACAGAATTCTAAAAATTCTAAATGTGTTTTTTTCAAATTCTAATGGCTTGAAAATCATGACTCTCAAAAAACTGTGACATTCTCAAAAACAAAGTTCATTGTCTTACAAGAGTATATGCATTTCTTCACACATAATTCAAATGTGAAAGTACAAATACAGTTGAGCCAGTGATACATTGAGTTTGTCTTGGTGATCAACATGGATTACACCGTTTGCGCTTGTTAGTATTATAATGTATGCTCAAAAAAAGCATGAAAATCCAGCAAACATACAAAAAAAGCTGTTAAGATTAAGCTCATTGACAACCTAGCACAACTAATTTAGATGGAATTTGTGACTGGGATAAAGTGTGGCTCATGTATTTGTGACTAAGTGCCTTAAAGATCTATATTTATAAATATTTATATTATATTTCAGTATCTCCATTCATGTGTGTATACAGCAGTGTGTTTGAATGTATGTACATGTGTATGTTGCTCTTTGTTGGTAAATTTTTGTAGGTCAGTGTTTGTTTGCTGAGCCTTGTATATTTCTTCTTGCACTCTGCATGTGTTTGTTCTTTACATAAGGCAGCTTTCCAAACGTTAATTTATTTTCCGTCTTATTTGTACACTGTGAATGTAATCTGTTTATTTATTAGTGCTGCCACTGCAAATGTGCTTATGTGTGTTTGTGTGTGTGTGTGTGTGTGTGTGTGTGTGTGGTGCTTAATGTACATACCAGTATGTGCATATATGATGTGTGTGAGTCCAGCTGTGAGGTTGTGTTTTTATAACTCATCGCGCTATTATAAAGTCATGCTTTTCGCTGCAAAAGAGATTGAGATGAAGACATAGATACAGGGGGGGGCCCACAGGAAGAGGAACTAAATGTGTGTGTGTGTGTGTGTGTGTGTGTGTGTGTGTAAGATAGAGAGACAGTCTGTGTGAGTGTTTGGAATAAAGTTAGAATACTGAATAGCGTAATTTAAAGCGAAAGAGAAGGAAACAAAGACATCAGTAATGGGAAAGTTAGAGAAAAAGAGGAAAAGATTTTGGAAGCAAGTTTACAACAGGAATTCATTATATCATATATTTGTGTGTGTGTATGCATGTGTATGTGTGTGTACGCTTATCTGCTGGTGTGACACTGGTGGAATGTATATGTGAATGTTTGCATCTTTCTGCACAGTCTGGCTGAGTGTGTGTGTGTCAAGGGGGTAATTAATAGAGGGCCACATATAGTCTCTTTCCCCTGGGCCCCCTGTCCGAATTCATTACTGTCAAGCACACACACACACACACACACACACACCTCAGGATTCTTGCAAGTGGACAAGTGTTTGCTCAAATACACTTTATCATAGTTTTACATGTAGCATGCACACACAAACTCACAGATAACAGTGATGTACTGTAATATCATGAAGTCAGGCTATAATCAGCCAACCAGTTGTCATCATATAGACTATACATCCTTACAGTGTTAACACAGCATACACACATGCAAAACAAACACAGATGTTGCAGCTTTGTGCCTGACACCATGATAAGTAGCTTTAGAATGTGAAAGCTACAAGTTACAAAAGTTAAAGATTTCCTCCAGATACATTTTAGGAAATAATACAATTTAGTTTGTTCATTAAAAAATGTTCAAGAAACTGCTGAAAAAGGCGACTAAATGCAAATCTACCTCTTCTAACTCGTTTAAAATCCCAGAATTTATGAATATGCATATGTTTAGTTTAACCAGTCTCTAACTTCACAGAAAAATCTGTTTTCAGTGTATGTGCTCTGGAGTTTTTCAAGTGTTTCCATGTGAAGCTTGTATAAGTTACATACAGGCTTCCCATACTTTGTGATGTCCCAATTTTATGCTCGTTCCTGCACACCTCAAATTTCAGGGAAGCACAGAGAAAAAAAAATCTGTATAGTGGAAGTTAAATATTCAAGGGAAGTAACCATAAGAAATATTTATTTTTTTACATTAAAAGATCCATCTTTTCAAGTCAATTAAAATCTGACATATATGCACTTAATTAACAACTAATAATGGACAGTAAAATACAGAAATTCGAAATAACTGGGTAAGATTAGAGATTTTCTTCTTCCTTTCTATTTAATGAATATTTCTAATACATTTTTTCCCCTGCACCTATTACTCTTATCCAAAGATATTAAAATGGCTTTTATCTATTTACTTGTTTATGAATGATTGCAGTAGCAATGAAGCCAATCTTGCTGAAGTTAATTTAGCCTTCCAACGCTGCACCTGCTTACACTCAAACTATCTGCACTAATGTGGTGACATCAGTTAATGTTGAAGCAAAATAAGGTCATAGCCGGTGTGGATACAGTGTAAACGTGGCCTTCTTATGCTGCAGGAACAGCAGTATTTACAGTACAAGATTAATCCATTGACAGAAAATTAAGTGGCAACTATTTTGAAAATCATTTAAGTCATTTTTCATGAAAAAAACATTTCATGCTGCCAGCTTCTCATATGTGAGGATTTGCTGCTTTTCCTTTTAATTATTTCAATCATTTTAATTTATTGTTAATAATTTTGAGGTTTGGACAAAACAAGCATTGTGAAGGTGTCACTTTGGGCTGTGACGGCATTTCTCACTATTTTCATAATTTTTTACAAAGCAAACAATCAGTCCATTAATGGAGAAAATAATCAGCAGATTAATGCATATTGAAAATAATCATTAGTTGCAGTCTGATACCAAATAGTTAAAAATCAGCTCCACCTCAACCAACTACAACAGTAAAATCCTGCTTTTACATTAATGCATGACTAATAATAATCTGATCATATGATATATAATAGCATAACACTCACAGGAGACATGTTTCTGCATTGAGTAATTTTGATACTTTAATACATTTTAATGATTATACTTAAATATTTTTACTTAAGTAAAATTTTACTTAAACTTTTACTTGTAACAGGTTATTTTTACAGTGTGGTATTAGTACTTTTACTTAAAGGTACTTTTACTTTTAAGAGATTCTGAACATTAATACAGCAGCAAAGAACTATTTGCTATGTAAAGATGTAGTGGAGTAATGGCGTCCTGAGCAGAGAATGACGTCACACTCTCTCTGTTTCTGTTGTAAACAGATCTTCTGTGTTCTTTGCTTTGTTTGCTTTTGTATGTTTTACATGATCTGCAAGGTAAAATTACAGTTTTTTTCCAATGGAGTCTGGTGGGCCGTAGCGCCCATTTGTTTTGGTGCTCTAGTGCGACATTTAGTGGCAGTGAAAGTCGCATACAGCTCCTTTAAGTAAAGGATCTGAATACTTCCTCCACCGCTGCTTAAATAGGTGGTTTTATGAAAATGTTACACACTGTGAGCGTCAAAAATCACACACACACACAAATCTGTCATTTCAAGAAAATCAAGTTATTACGGTAAACTTACAAAGCTGTAAATTACTTGTGTGTTTAGATTTTTTACAGTGTGTTTGTGTTTGAACGCCTATGTTTGCTCTTGTTTGTATTTGTACAACAGTCATATTGGTATTTGTGTACACTATAGGTGTATGGACATTCAAGGTTGTGTGTGTGTGTGTGTGTGTGCATGAAGAGTGGAACCCTTAGGTGTACAGAGTCAAAGCCGTGTCACGCTTTATCAATATTTGACTGCAGAACCAGAGAATGGATGAATCTTTAATATGACCTTGGAGCACAACAAAGACATGGAGACATGGGGGACAAGAGAGAGGGAGGGAGGGATGTGGGGATGCAAGAAAGGGAGTGGGAGGGACAACGTGGAGATGTGGAGAGAAGGAAAAAGAAGAGGAGTGGAGAAGTGAGGAAGGCAGAGAGGAACAGCGTGGCATTTTCACCTTACTTCATAAGCTTCAAAAGTTTGTTAAAAAAATGTAAGGATCATAAAGTTGAGGGTTCAGCTCAAACTTGAAAACTTGATAAACTAAAAATAAAATTTCATTGCAGGACTTTACAGTACATGACTAAAAGACATCTTTATTTAAGAGGAGAAAGCTATGGGAACATCCAGTAGGCCATCCTTTTTACTTTACTTCCATTTTCCCTCTTGTAGCTACACAGTCACCCTCATTGACATTATAGCCTAGTAGCTACACACCAAGAACCCCCGCCTAAAGCCGATTAGACAGAGAGCGAGAAAGTGAAAAAAGAGAGACAGAGAGGACGGAAGGACACTGCAGAAACGAGAGAGACAAAGTGCGAGACTAGGGATAGAAATAGGGGAGAGGAGGAAGAGAGACAGATACAGTAAAAATGGATGCCAAAGAAGAGAGGAATATATATATATATATATATATATATATATATATATATATATATATATATATGGAGTAGTATATTTAGCTGTAAAGTGAAAGAGAGAACACACAGAAAAAGCCTGCTTCTCAAATCATTCGGTGTAGGAATGCGTCTTGATTCATTTAGTTTTTAGGTGAAACACCCTTCATTGCAGTTTACTGTCATGATATTGTATTAAGTCCAGTTAGCACCAGAATGAAAAGTTGCATCTAGTCTCAAAGATAATCAAATCAGTCTGTTACAGGGCGGAGTGAATGAGGGAATGAGGGTAGTGATTTTGGATGCAGCTCAAGACTTTAGCATACAGGCATGAGAGAGGTATTGATCTTCTCATGTAACTCGCAGCAAGAAAGCCAATACGCGCATTTCCCAAAATGTCAAACTATTCCTTTAAGAGCGTCACCAGCAGAGAACACTGTCAAAATATCTACAGAAGTCATAGGCCTCTATTTTTTATGACTCAGTGGTTCCAGTTGCTACAGTAGAGTGTGTTTCTGACTTTTGGTGATTTCCTAAGTGCGTAGTGTGACTGTGGTACAGCTGAAAACAAGTTGGGATTTGGAAAAATACATACATCATCAGAGTTTGTTTGGGTTGTCATCAGTCTGGTCTCGAACCAATCAAATCAGCTCTCTTCCCTTCCCTGTTCCACAGGGCACACAGACAGACAGACAGACAGACAGAAGAGTCTGGAGGGGCTTCCGCCACAAAAGCCTCTCCTGAGAGAAAACTGATGTCCTTGTTCAGGAGGAGCAGAAACACGACGAGGGAAAATAGCACCTTCAATTCTGATTGCCTGGGAGGACATAACACATTTGGCTATCGTGTTACTCTGCTCTCAGAAGATCAATTGCCCGGTGTAGAGATTGGTACGGTGGTATTAGAAGTATCAGTGAAGAGTGTTTAAAATGCCCCATTAGTAAACGTGGAGCCCTTAATCTCGTTTTATTTTCTGGAACCAAGTGTCTAAATGATGTGATTTCAATTCAACAGCGTTAGATTAAAATATAGGGCATTACGCAGAAAAGCACCATCTTAAAAGGACTTGAATGTTACAGTGCAGGCCACTGGGAGCAACACAGAAAAACATAAAGCAGCAACTATTTATGGTGGTTAGTAAACTGGTCTTTGCTAATGTCGCTACATGCAGCTTCAATCTACATGTACTGGTTCAGTTAGAGCAAGCTGAAGCACACACACACACACACACACACATACACACAGGAGCCTCACACACAGCCTGTTATCTTTAGTTTAAGAGGTGTAACACACAGGCACAGCTGTATGTGGAGTGGAAAAAAGTTAAGTGAATGTCTTTATGTGACATAGCCACTTGTGTTAATGAGTGTGTGCGTGTGTGTGTGTGTGTGTGGGGTGCTAGGAGTGCTGTAAACACAGAAAATAGTTTTATGCTAAATGTCACGATGGGCACACACATATGCACAACACAGTGAAATGACATCATTCCGCATCTCTGTTATGTCATATCTGCACGTAACATGTCTGAATGTTTCTAGTTATCCAAAGCTTTACTGTGTGCTCGCACCAAAAGACTGGCTGCTCGTCGCTCCCAACTGGCCCACTCACAGTCACCTCCAGAATCAGAACCAGAGTCAGAAATACTTTATTGATCTTTAAAAACTCTTTTGTTACAGCTGCTCAATCACGTCAGTGCATTGCTCCACAGGAGCGTAAGAGCAGGGATATATTATCAAGTATCAAGATATAGTATCAAGTCCAGCTCTTCCCAATATCAATTTTTACACTTTTTTGTAAGTGTCTCATATGCAGATAAAATCCAGATGAGATGTAACACACTTTCATTTAGACTATACCTCAAATCTGGTTGAATCCGTCTTGGTTTACTCAGGCTACATGGGTGGCGGTAACTTATTAGAAACAGTTTGGTAGAAGAATACCTTTTGCGCTTTAGCAGTTTAGTTACAATAACAGTTTAGCTGGCAGGCTAGCTTACAAATATCCATAAACGAACACAAACACATGGTGGACTAACAGTGAGACAAAAGTGTTGCTCGCCCTCATGGGTCCTAACTAACGCTGCTCCCTCACCTACACAGATCACTCAATAACTGCACTGATCAGGGATCGGATAAACACTTCAACCCCATGTTATGCCTTCTGAATGATCGTAAGAAATGTATTGAGATCGCTGGAGCCTTTTTCCCTCCTGTCGCTTTATACATGACAGAGAGAACGTAGCGTAGTGCACGTAGTGTAGTTGAGGTATGTCTGGGAAACATCCATGGAAAACTTCCCCATGTTATGTTATATCCAGCCGACGCCTGGCCCCCATGGCCAGATCGGAGTGAAAATGAACGGCTACCGTCCATTTTTTGCTGCTCATTAGTCTTTTGGAGTGAGCAGACACTCAAACTGTGATGTGACTTCTTCTCATTTAATTAAGACAAAATGTGTGAAGCTGTGCGGTGGTCTGAAAACACACTAAAATCTGGACTTTTAAATCTTTATTTTACTGGTTTCACTGCATAAAACTAAAGGGTCAGTGCTTTTGACACTTGACAATACTTAAGCTAACTGAAAAATGTACATGTTAAGATCTCTGGAAACCAAAATTAACTCGGAAATTAAACTGGGGGGAAAAAAATCCATCATAATGTAACTTTTTTTGTTTTTGCCATTTGTTGCTGCTCTGTCATGAAGTTACATCACTTACCTGCACCATTCAGCATCCCGGGCAAAACTAAACTGTCTCTCTCCAGCTGCTGTAGTACAATAAGAGCTTATAAATGTTGAATATCTCTCATCCCCTGCTCTAGTTCTCTTGTTCTCTGTCCCTGTCTGCATTTTCCACAATGGTGAATAAGTAATTTGCCTTTTTGCCCTCAGCACTTTGAGCAACACCAAGAGTAATGGCAAAGACATTCACATCGCTCCTCAAACAACCACTCAACATTTTAAATAGAAGATAAAGTCATTCTGGATCTCCAGTACAGGATGCTACTTTGTGTTTTTGCACTGTCTCCTATATATATATATATCAGGATTAATCGTAATGTACATTTTTCTAACAAACTCATTTTTAAGAGAAGTCACTGTTTTACAGAGCCTGACATTCGTGTCCATTGTGCAGCAAAGTCGATCACAGCCAAGCGTAAAAACCAAGTGCGTCAATAATAATTTGTCTGCATGGAAAACACAAGTTAAACATCTGCTCGACTTCAGATGTTTTCTAATGCAAAAGTAGATATAGTGTGCAGAGAGAGGGAGGGACCGGCCTCTGTGTGTGTGCATGTGAGTGTGTGGCAGTAGCAAAGACAGCCCTGTGTGTGTTTTCTCAAAGCTAGTCAGCACACACACAGATACGCAGTTTCTACGTTATATACATGTTACATACATATATATATATGTACAAAGCAAATATGTCTCACTCCACACTGAAGCATGACACACACACACACACACACACACACAGACAAAAACAGACCCTGTTATCTTTACTCTGCTTTGCATGCTAGGAGTTCATTTGCGATTAGATCACACTGAGATCTAATCGCGCTTTGATCTCAGGTTTTAGCTGTGTCAGAATACACACTCGCGCACACACAGAGACAAGCACATTCACACACATAAATGCAAGGGCATTCACTTGCACTCGATCACCCTGACACACGCATATTGCACGAACACACGCACGAGGCAAACCATCTGTATCAGCACATCATGTGGAGGTCTTTAAAGACTGTTAAAACATGGCAGGTGGGACAGAAATAAGAGACAGAAGAAAAAAGCATAAAGTGGAGCAGGAGTGATATGGACTAGCTTGGAGAGGTAAAAATTATATATATATATCAGTCTCACACTTTCAGTTAAAACATGGAAATACATCTTATTACTAAATAATGAGGAAGACAATATAGTATGGACACACATACAGAAGACCATTCTCTTGCTTTACGTTTTATTTGTTTGTGTCTCCCTCTCTTGCTGTATCAGCCCAGCAGGGATCTAGATAAGAGTCTGCGTTATCTTTCGGCTCACCATCTCAGCTAATCTATTGGTTTTATCTGGAGCGCTGAAGCCGTTAAGATCTGGCCTTGACTAAGACGACCAGGAGAGATGGAGAGAAGGACGGAGAGATGATGAAGCAAGGAGTATGCACTAATTGAATTTGAGTTCTCTGCAATTAAGACATTAATACGAATAATGTGTCTGTGTACATGTATGTGTAAAAGTGGTGTGACTATGTATATGTTTGAGTGTGTAGATGCCTGAGTGTTTATGTGCGGGATTGGTTGTGCAGGAGGGAGAGTGTGTGTGTGATTCTGCACAAAAGTGCCTGTATGACTTCCAGGCATTATTTTCAGCATGCCATGCCTGTGTAGCAACTGTCGAGCTCATTAGCACTTTCAGTGAAATGGGCTAATCTAAGAAACAGTTCTGCCTTTGTGCAAATGTAGTTACTTCAACACCATTAGCTTCACTGTGATTTCTCCTATACAATACAGTGGGTCTGCAGTCTAGAAAGTAATACCTTACGTAAATAGGTGCTTTTTGGAAATGCACATGAAAAAACACTTCTTCTTTTTTTTTTACAGCAGTTAAAAAGGAAAGGAAAAACTTGAATAAATGAGCGGAGAAACATAATGATACAGATGCCATCCGAACACCTATGGGAGATTCAGGAGACTCGTGTTAGTCAGCACTCTCCGCACCATCATCAAAACGCTAAATGATAAAACATCTTTTGAAGAACGCTGTTCATCCCTCCAGTAGAGTTCCGAGACTTGGAGAATATGACAAGGAGCACTGAAGCTTTTCTGGAGGATCAAGGTGGAACAACACCTTTCTATCATCCGTGTGTATACATTCACCACGGACTGTATATAAAGATGGGCGACGCGTAATATCCCGGATATGGGAGCTGCAGTCTTGCGCTGGTGGCGTCATTTGGAGCCAGAGTCTGCGCAGTAGTGATCGGGGTTGCCGCTGCGGTATCGAAATGTTTTGGCTTCACTTTTTGGGGAGCTGTCATGTCATCCATCTTCATATACAGTCTATGGCATAAAGATACAAATAAACCAGTCTAACTCCTCTGATCTTATTAGCAGTTAGTAGTGTAGTTCCACCAAATACAAGACAGTCATGAGTTCCTCATTAGTTAAATCCTGAATATATTATAATAACCTTCTTGTGACGCTGCATAAGGAACAATATTAAGTATTAGATGGATTCAAGATTCAAAGGTTTCATTTGCTCTTACAATATATACAGTGAAAAACAGGGTGGGACAATAGGGATTAGATAAATAAATACAAAAGATAAAAATTATTATATTATAAAAATATTAGTAATATAAGTGTTAAAATGATTAAGTGTATATAGGCCCGGTGTGTAAATGGGCTGTGCAGTTTTTACAGTATGTAAAAAAAAAACATGCATATGCACAGTTGTGAAGCAAACTATACAATAATTAGTGCAGTTGAAGTAAAATGATATGGATATGAAAT
Organism: Siniperca chuatsi; assembly: GCF_020085105.1. Taxonomy (NCBI): domain Eukaryota; kingdom Metazoa; phylum Chordata; class Actinopteri; order Centrarchiformes; family Sinipercidae; genus Siniperca; species Siniperca chuatsi. Next base: position 24,293,386 of record NC_058049.1, read on the forward strand.
AGACATGACCTTAAAATACTTATGGCCTCTACACTTTGATCGGGTTTCAGAACTTTAAAAATGTGCAAACACAACTGTGTCCAACTTTTCAAATTGAACAGAACTTCAAACAGAACTTCTACCAAAAGATTGATAGATTTTCACAGAATAAATCAGATAAACAAGAACAGATTGAATTGCGTGATCAGATACCGACATGACTGAGGAGCTGGAACAAAAATGCTGAAATATTTCAACCACAGGATGTATTGAATGTACATTTTGCAGCAGGAATAGGACTCAACGCAATGGAATAATCAGTACACTGGGGGTGTGAATGAAGCTTGAGAGGAAAAGACACCAAAGACAAAATCAACAAATTCTACACATAATTACTAAATTAGTTCTCTGTACTTTGACCTTGTTCTCCAATTGCAGCATATTACCAGCCATGGTAGCCATGGTACCATATTACCATATTACCTGATATTACCAGCACATATTGCATTGCTTCCTTCAAGCTGCTGTATATATACTTCATGCTGTAGCTTGTTTACTACAAGTTGTAATATGCATTCTTTATGATGCAGCCTCCTTATTCCAGTGTGTCTGCACACTCTTTAGCTGACAGGAAGATGGCCATTAAACTCGTATGTACTTTGCCTTACTTTGCTGTTTCTGTATGTTTGTGAATCAGGGTGTTTTAGTGTGTCGAAGCCAGCGCGAGAAACGGCAAGCATCAACCACGCTGAATGTGTCCTTGAGCAAGGCACCGAAGCCGACCAGCTTCAGGGCTGATGATACATACACTAGCTGACCTCTGACCTCCGTGTGGAGGGAGGCGAGGATTTCCCTACAGGGATCAAATATAGTATCACTTTGTCATTGTATTGTTTCTGTAGCTAACACTTGTTTATTATTTGTGTGTTGATCTGTATTACAATGACTTTAAAGTGTCTCCTCACCTACCACCACCCTTTCTGTCTGCTTTGTCTCAGCACAATTTGTCCCCTTTTTGCTGCAGCGGGTGTTGCATCAAAGCACAGCAGGGAGACTGACAATAGGAAATGGTAGTTCCTATCCATATGGTGTCCAGTTACACACACACACACACACACACACACCGACAGTAATGGAGAGAAAAGATCTAACAGCCTATCTTTGGCCGACTGTAGCGGTCGCCCACATAAATGTCCGTTTGGCTCTGCTCTGATCACATAATTGCTCTGTGCACACCTCTCCCACACACACACACACACACACACACACACACACACACACAGGAGAGCACACAGAGAGCATCCACTGAACACACTTAGGAGTTCACACACACACACACACACACATACACACGCTCACAAACACTTCAAACCTGGATATATACAGCACCCACACACACAGTCACTGTCGAATATGGCATGAAGCGGGACCGTTCACACATGCAGGTATGCCTGCGAGCGTACGCGCACACATGCACAGCAGATACCAAACAAAAACTCCCACCAGCTCACCCACACAGTCAGCATGTTGAATGTGAGAGAGACACAGACATTCAGAAAGAAAAAGGTGAGAGAAGATGAGACTGAGCAGGGAGTACAGTGAACACGCAGAAACCCACCCTCACTACGCTTTTTTCTCTTTTTTTACTCTTGCAGAGTAACAAATTCAACAAAATTGTGTTGTGTTATTTTTACTCATCGTCTTTTGTCTATTTGTCTGACCAAAAATGGATCTATTCCATATCACTGTAGCCTGGAGGTTTTGCCTCATGATACTTGCGGGGAGGACTTCGGGATGGCCTGGAAACTTAGCAAGTTTCTGCTTAACTGTTTCCAGGCCATCCCTGTCCTTCCCCACAACAATAAAGCCAGCTGCAGGGCTGCTGTCCTGTAGATGACACTGACCTTTGACCTCCGTTTACAGGAAGTGAAGAGAGGACAGAATTTCCCTACAAGCTGGAATCTTATTACTTGTAAATTACATAACACGTCTCACTACCACCAGTACATTCAGTTATCATAAATAGGACCTGATATGTTCCTGTTGCAATTTTGCATCTTTTGTGGATCATTAAAGGCCCAATAAAATCCTAAATGTTTCTCTATAAAATTAACGATTCTTGACTAAATATGTAACAATCATAGTTTAAAAAAAAGACATCCGCAGAATATTTATTAAAAGGTATAGTTTGACATTTTAGGAAACATGCTTATTCACTTTCTTGCCATGTGTTGTAGGAGAACATTGATGCCACTTTCATGTCTGTACAGTAAATATGTAGATGAACAAGTAGCTAGTTAGCAGTTAGAGCTTAGCACAAAGCCTGGGAGCAGGGGGAAACAGCTAGCCTGATTCTGTCAGAAGGTAACAAAATCCGCCTGCCAGCACCTCTAAAGCTCACTAATTAACACGTTATATCCCAAGTGAAAAACTTTTTTTTTCCCTTTTAAAGGGGGTTATGACTATTTGTTGGCCAGGAACGGTAACTTCCTGTAGTCTCCACTTGTTGCTTGCCAACTTCTTCAAGAGTTTGTCACTTTTGGACAGAGGCAAACTAACTGTTTCCCCAGTTTCCAGTCTTTATGCTAAGCTAAGCTAAGCTAACCAGCTGCTGGCTGTATGTTCATATTTAATGTACTTAACAATGACAATCTTCTCATCTAACTCTCGCCAGAAAGCGAATAAGCGCATTTCGCAAAATGCCAAACTATTCCTTTAAGAGTTCAACACTCAACAACTCAGGACTGTGCAGGTGTGGTTTGATCAGATATGACTGACAGCGACCAACAACGCAACGACTGCCATCAGATTCTGATTCAAATGTTGCTAAATCCTGATGGGCACAACTGAGCCCCACCCACCTCAAACCAGTGGGAAGAGCACAGAGGAAAACATAAATACAGAAATCTCTCATGTGAAATAACCAAAACTGTTCTTAGGAAACAGTGTGTTCATGTAGGATCCCATCACTCATAGTGAGAAGCTGAAAAGAGGGCATAAAAACTCAACTGGAGTTGTTTTTACAGTAGCTCGCTGAAGCCCTGTAATGTAATTCTTAGATGCTGTGTGTGTAATTACAAAGGATCTCTAAAGGATTGTTATGGTTGCCCTCAAATTCCCTCGATTAAAGCGCCAGGACCTACACTCTCACTTACAAGCAAGCACATTTGTGGGACAGGATTACATTACAGGGGAATCAATTCTAATTGGATTGTTAAAATTAGATGACCTGAGTTTGCTAAAAAGTCAGTAAGTCAGTGTTTTTATCACTTTCAGGACTTGGTAGGACTACATGACAGTAAAATTACAAATGCTGTTGGTTATATCTATAATTACAGAACCTCTACTAGTTTGGTTACATTGTATTATTATACTGTACTTTCATCATCAACCAGTAAACCCACTTGGTACTCGACACTTAGTTTATCGTATACTTATACCGACATGATACTTAATTTATTTTCTGACCTGTTTTATAGTGTTTATATCGTCATATCATATCGTTTTCTAGTACTTTCTCCTGTGTGCACTGACGTAAAGGCGAGCTACTGTAACAAAGTTTCCCTACGGGGATCAATAAAGTATTTCTGATTCTGATAAACATGAATGATGCTATTCAAACATAAAGACAGCATGAAACTGAAGCACAATGTGTCCATATGTTAACAAAGCTATGTATAGCTCACCTCTATGACACGCATACTAAGCTCACTATACAGTATCTTACAAAGGATTATTGAGACCGCATGCCAAACATCAATAGCCCAATCAAACTCTTTCTGTCAAGCTGATCAGCGAGACACAACAGATCGATCCCGAATAAAAAGACCATCAGCAGATCTGTCGTCGGCTGGCCGCTGATACACAAATGAGCATAACAGCAGCAGCAGTCAGACAGGCTGATCATTACACACCCTCAGCAGAAAGAGGAGAGGCAAGGAAACAGGGAAGGCAGCTATCTGAGCTCTGAGATAGAGTTTGGAGAGAAATGTTATTTGAGAAAGGCAGAGGTGGTGATTGTGAAGAAAGAAGCTAGAGCAAAGTAGAAGGACGTATCCATTGCATCAGGTTAAGAGATACCAGTGCATCAGAAAGGACAGGAGGGGCGAGATTAGTTGGGAAAGAAGAGAGGGGGCATGCATTTGGCAGCAAGAGGGAGATTAGGGGAAGTAGATGAGAAAAGACAAGAGGTAGCATTATCGTTCTATTCAAAGACTGAAGAGTGTTTGCAATGAATAAGGATGACAGTGAAACAGAAAAACAAAAACAAACAAACAAAGGGAATACCAGTGAGAGACAAAAACCTCAAAGACAAAGCCTGGGAACTTTCAAGGAGAGACAGGCTCATTTTCAGCAAAATGACATGACATTAAAGTGCGCCTGTAGACAACAACCAAGGCTGTTCGTCCTACCTGAGTTCCTCTTGGAGATGTACTTGACGCCGTCACAGGCTCCTGAGGCGAGGAGGAGGAGGAGGAGGAAGAGGAGGGATAAAGTCTTCATCTCTCTATTCTCCACTGGCACCTTCAGAAAACGGGACACGGTTGGGAACAGTGTGTTAGAGACAACATAGCATGTATTATTCTGATTCTCACTTTAACGAGCAAACAGTATCCAGACAGTATGAAGATGCACTGTATGCTGTAAACACAATTACAGTGACACCAAACATTAAAGTGGGTTGAAATCATAACTATGTCCCGCTCAAGTGCAACTCCAGTAAATTGGAGAGGGAATGAAAACAGTTGTCTCCAATGTCATGTCAGACACTTCGTACCATAAGTGCCGATTCTCGAGCCCCCAAGCACCCATGGGCAATCTTGAGCACCCACGGGAAAATCATACTGTGAGGTGACCACGTCAGGAGAATAGGCCATTCCACAGAACAGGCAAAGCTGTGAGCTAAACCTGTATCCATTCCTATATTAAACGTGCCTGGTGTCCTGACAGTCCCCTTTAGGTTTTGACCTCTCAGTGGTTTCATAAAGTAAAGCACGTCATTTTGCATCACCTCGGGAACCGCGGCCGTCTGACCTAATTCACTCAACGAAGGGCACAGCAACTTTAAAACAACCACTATCACACATCCCGTCTTTTAACAGGTAGACTTTTTTCTAAAAACAGATAAAAACATTATGGTGTCTTACGGTGTGATTTACAATTTACAACACTGTATGTATCCCACGCTGTACTGTTCTGCTTGTGTATTTTGTGTGTGTGTGTGTGTGTGTGTGTGTGTGTGTGTGTGTGTGTGTGTGTTTGAGTTGGGGATGGGGAACATAAACCTTGGGTCTTGTAAGCATTTAGACAAAGTGCTAATGCCGGTGAATACAGTCAGTGGCATCATGATAAAAGCTGACGCTATGTTACGTCAACGAGCAATTGAGCAGCACTTCAGTGGCGACACGGCGACATTGCAGCTGGCCACGCTTGGCCGTTTTGCAGCTTTGGCGCCGGTAGTCTGAACACCAGCATTAGTCTTTACAAGCTACAAATGAAAAGAAAAAAAGAAAATAGGGTAATCCCAAATCTTGTTGCGTGCGGTCTGCAAAAAAGTATAAAATAAAACGCTTTATTGCAACTATGGCAGCAAGAAGAGCAGAAAAAAACGTTAATATTGATCTGAAACACGGGTTTGGTGGAGTTTAGAAAAAAAATCAGTTTTTTTTCAACTGATTTAATTCAAAATACAGAAACTAAATTAGATTTGACCATAGGCCATGAATACAAAGGCTGTAGAGAGTTTTGCACACACACGCACGCACGCACGCACGCACTCACGCACGCACTCACTCAAAGTCTTTGAGCCAGTTATCTGAAATCACATAGTAGAGCTGTAGAGGGTTTTGCACACACACACACACACACATACAGTAAACCAGGGAAAGAAGATTAGCCTGTCATCACTTCTAATTGAAAGTACAGTATATTTCAATATTTCAGCACTTGATTTGGGATTTAAAAGCCCACATTCACCACCAGAAAGGCTTTTTACCAGAAACACTTGTATAATCATTTAAAATAATGAGAAGTATGCAGTGTGTCTCGTCATCATCTTGATAGCATCACAGGTGCAGTTAAAATCATCAGTATAATAATAATAATAATAATAATAATACAGTCCTGTAGTTCAGATTGGCTGATTAACGGTCAAATCCACAGCACAAACATGCACAATAGACTTTTCTTACAGCAAACACTTTGGCTCGTCATAGTAGGAAAGGCACGGGTAAGTCCCAGTAAGCCACGGCAGTGTACAATACCAGGATCCTGAAACTGAAGCATCTAAATGGAATTCAGCCATCATTAGTTTCACCTTTCCTACTGTGACGTGTCAAAATGTCTTCCATAAAAAAGGCCAATGGACCTTTCTCATAGTAAACATTCCGACTTGTCATGGCAGTTAAAGCACACATATTAAAGGTTGGAAAAATACAATATATACCCAACTTTGCTTAGCTCCTGCTAAAGAACTGCATTGCTAGGTCACAGTAAATTATTCAGATTTTAATAATTCAATAGCCAAAAATAAGGGCTAATGGACATATACTTTCTATGCAAATACAATGCTATGTCCCCTCTGTATTATGCAAGAAACAAGTCTCTTGACACTGTATTAATACAGAATAGCATTTATTTTTATAAAAGCAATATAGAACAGTTAAGAGGGTTTTTCTTTTGCCTCACAGCCACTCTTAGCTTATTACAAAATTATACAAGAGATAGTTTAAAGGGGTTTTTTCTGCTAGAGCATACAGTACACATCTGCTCTGTAAATCACATGTCCTATGTCCTTGTGTGAGAAAGAAACCAAAAGGGAGAAATTAATATTATATAATTTTTGGTTTCATGATTGTGCCCCTTATCTTTGCACGCTCTGTCTACGTAGACGGAGAACTTATTTCCATACAGCCAATCAAAATCTTTTCATAAAGCAGTCACGTCACACTCACTGAAGATTTCTTATTATATATTATATCATTAGATTATTATTGCTGATACATTCATGTATAGAAAGCATTTCTCTGGTGTAGTTAGGTGAGGTGGAGCTGTTTTTTAATTATTTATACAGGACTGCAATAAGTTATTTTCCTAATTGATTAATCTCCTGATTACTCCCAGACAGCAGCCTGCTACCGAACACAACAACCCACGTTAGCTTTCCTGCTAACGTTGCCTTCTTAACTAAAATACAAACATGAACACACGTCTTGTCCTGCATCTTAGTTCGTTGAACGAACCGAACAAACAAAAGTGTTAGATAGCTGGTTTAACACATTAAAAGGAATGTAAAGCACGTGCAAATGTCACTTCAGTCCGTGTCGATGCTGGTGTGTTCCTTAGTCTTCAATACCATTGCTAACAAAACCCTGTCTGTCCGTGGCTTGTAAGCTACAGTGTAAGTTTGTTAACTCTGTCTTTAGTTCTCCTTCTGGAACTCAGCTTACAGGCTGCTGTCAATCAAACACGGACACAGCCCTCCAGTCAGCTGACTGCATCAGGAGCATTTCTGATATTTCCCCAATAATAAAAATAATACAAATTCAGTGATTTCAGTTGGACTTTAAGACAGTGAAAGTGGTTGATGTGTCCCAGACATGTTATTAATCCCTATTGGTTGTGCAGCCAGTGAGAAAGTTAGTAACATTTTTTGTTTCCCCCTGTCTTGGTGCAGTTTGTACACATAATTGTTGTATAAAAACTGTGCTTAGCTTACTGAAATTCCTGCTAATTTGCCTTTAGTTTAGTCCGTGCCTTACTGGCACAGACTCGTTGTTAAGTGTTAAGATAAAATTAAGAAATAATAAAAATACATAAATAAATAAAAAATATCCTTGATGTAAGATAGTAGAGCTGATCAGAGCTGTACTGATTTCAGTTTGCAGGATTGGCTGCAGGGTGAGATTCATATCTCAGTTACAACATGAGGCCTGCCAATGACATCCGGCATTACTAGTCGGCAGTTTTCGCTCCTGAAGTTTAAACTGTTAAATTCACCTAGAAGTCAGAATTTTTCCAACTTATTGAACATTACTAATGGCATATAATTGCCATTGTCCACCATCACAGAAAGAATTCAAAAGTAAGCAGTATTCTGAAAATCTTTTTGTAATAACAGAACAAACATTATAAGAGAAGTGTTTGGGAGATAACAAAATAAGAGATAAAAAATAGTTTCTTCCTGGAAAAAAATTAGATTTTCAGTTGTGTAAACTGAAGGACTTGTCATTAAGAAAATAGAATTAGTTTTTAGACATGACCAAAGTAAGGGAAATCACACAGAGAGATGATATTGTGTTTTAGTGTTTTTCATAAACTGAAATGAATGAATCAGTTGTGAGGGTAAAGTCTAGTGTAACAGTAAATGTTTGCAGGATGAAACATGCAATTGTGCCACTTTCTGTCTGAGGCAACCAGCCAGACCATGTAAATATGTGGCTTTACATAAAGCTTCAAACATATTCATATTCAGTGCCATATAAAAAGTCTTATGAGACAACAAAGCTAAAAATGAAAGAAAAAAGCAGTGATATTGAGCTGTTTTTATTTTGGCTAGTAAAAAAAGACTGACAATACAAGTCATAATATTTTAGGACATTTTTTTTGCACACATTGACAGGCACATGGGACCAACCAGACTTAGCGGGACCTTTAGATCCGCGCTTTCTTTGTTTTGTTTGGCCTCATGGCCTCACAGGCTACAGTCGGTGTCAGAGTTTTTTTTATACTATTGCAGAAAAAGCTAAATTGAGCTGTTGTCTTCAGGTAAAGACAGTGAAACAGGCACTCTCTGACGATCAACACTGAGAAAAATCAAAGTGTGAGTCAGTCATATGTGGGTAGTGTTTATCAGGTTCTTTTTGGAAAAGTCAAAACAAACAGAAAGAGAAATACCAATGGAGTTTAGCATCAAGACCTTATGTTTTTGAGATATAAACACCTAGAAATAGTTATAGGATACTCCATCAAACCTTGTCAGGAAATTTATATTTTCCTTTGCCTCCTCCACAAGAAGATCAGGGTCAGCTACACTGCAGACACCACTGTGCTGGTAGGGATTCAATATCTGGCTAAAGGAAACTTTAGCAGAAAGGACACTTACTGAGTTTAAGAACGAATCTAACCACCAACCATCCTGGCCACTAAAACTAATAAAGCTTAATTTGACAATTAATTGAACATTTAATTAGGTTTTGAGAGAAAAATCTTTCATTTTAGAAGTAGGCCCTATGTGGCAGTAGTAGTTTGTTATGCTGCCAAAACCTTTCTAAAGGAAGACTCAAGGAAAAAGGAAATTCAAAAAGTAGGGACTAAGACGTATGAAACAAACACAGTACAAAAGAGCTGAAGACTTTTACTGCACATGCACACGCATACATGCACACACACACACACACAAATAACGCCTGTAGCATTAAATAGAAAGAAGAGAGTATGAGGGTTTTTTGATCTACTTTCTGAACCTTTTAGTCTGAAACACAGAGGTCTAATGTAACTGCTAAAGGCTGTGTATTTGTGTGTGTGTGTGTGTGTGTGTGTGTGTAGTCTTGTAATCTGTACAGTGATTGGCTCAAAAGCAAAGGGGTTCAGGTGCAAGGGTTTGTGATACATGTTTCAACCACAAACATGAATATTGACAGCATTACAGATGTCCCGTTCTTTATTTGGTTTGGTCAAGTTTAAACTCCAGCAATCCCAGCCAAAACTAGTTACACAAGATAGCGTTACATTTGCCAAACTCATCATTTTTGCTTTTCTGTTGTAAGAGAAACGTACTGTTAAAACATAAATCCAACCTCTGTTGCTATCCAAGTATGTTTTTCTATAGTTGGCATCCGATAACATTAATTACATTTTTATTTAAAATGGTGTAGTATAAAGTTTGGCAGAGACGCTCTGCATCACAAGAACAATGAAACTGCTTTGTTTTCATGTATTTAACTGGTGAGGAAGGTGACTCTTTGCCTGGGACCTGTAAATGTTAGCCTCAGTCTTTTAGCATTAGCCTATATGATGTTTGTAGCCATCACGTGCTTATTTAAGACCCTTTTACAGGATTCCCATTTAAAACATTAATAAATCGGAGACAAAGTTTTCAACCAACTTATGAGTTAATAGCGTTAATATGCTAGCTAGCTGCTGCTGATAAAATCTGCTAGCAATAGTAGCCATTTTAGCTGACAAAATCAACAGTTGTTGCTAGAAATGGCTTAGCTAATGGTCAATTTTAGGTAAGCAACAACATGTAAAACAGAAACATTTGAATGAATGGTAGTACAATCGTAGTCATTTTTCATACTGTATATTACATGCAGTGTCTATTTGTATTTCATGTTACCTTTCTTATCTTTTTAACTTTACTAGTAAGATTCAACCTGCTTTTTGTGTCTATGCTTTTATAGAAACAAATGATTCACAAATGGGACAATTTCTATGGTAAACTGTTAGCTTGGAAGCTACTTTCTCTCATAAGCATAGTGCATATTAAGTTGTGCCATGCTATGCTAGGTGTTAGCAAGGAACCAATGATCTAACACAAACTTGTGGGAGTGCAAGTTCACTTAAGGTGACTCTGGAACATTTTACCTAATGTATAGTTTATCCATGTGAGGAAGAATTTTTAAAGCATGAGAAAGACAGACAGAAAGCAGGAGCTGTAATGATTTTATCATGCATAATTTCATAACTCACCGTCTCACTTCAGCTTGAGGATACTTCAAGTCCTTTTATTGCACTCACACACATACTCCTTTTTCCCTTCGCTCTCACACGCACATTAAGCTATCCTTCTTTCACACAGGCTTGCTCATAGCGGCTGCACTCTTCCTCTAACACTCTTATTCTTACATAGGCCCCCTCATCACCAAACACTGAGCTCTCTTTATCTTGTCCTCTCTGTCTCCCCTTCTGCACTGCCTCACATCCATGACATACACAAACACCAAGGTCAGTCTCTCTCCTGTTTTCCACACATGAACACTGACACACTTGCTAAGAGAGCAGCGGCAGCTTCTTTGATGTTTGAGCCACCGTGAATGCAAGCATGGAAATGGAATCTATGCTATGTATGTGTTTTAAAATACTTCAAATGTGTGTGTGTGTGTGTGTGTGTGTGTGTGTGTGTGTAGAGGTGGAGGGATAATAAAAGGAACGTGAGGGTACTAAAACAAAACTGTAATAACCTGCAGAATAATTATACCATGCACAGAGAAATAAAGAGAGAAAAAAGAAATAAAGAAAGAAAGCGGTTGTCTGGGGTTCAACACACACAGATGCAAACACACACACACACACACACACACAGAGTGAGAGAGAGAGCAGGACAGAACAAACACTATTAGAGCATTACAATCCCCCATATCTTTCATTCTCTCTGTTGCTTTGCTTTTCTGTCTGTCTGTCTCTGATAATGATATCCCAACACCAGACCACAGGGACATCTAAGCAGGGTCAGAGTGTGTCAAAGTGTCACACATTACATGCACTGAGAAAGGTTGGGCTATGCAGAAAAAAATATAATTTTATATGGGTGTGAGTGTGTGTGTGGCTGAGGTCTCCAGTCCAACAAATCCTCCCATTTCGAAATCCCTAGGGCATATATTATCAAATTGGGGTCAAATTTGGACCTATATTCTTTGTCTGTTTAAGGGTCTGTGATGTGAGTACTGTGTGTGGAAGCAAGATGGGCATAATCATGAAAATACGCTGCTGATTGCATTTTTCTTTCGACGTGAAAGCTTTGTGGTATTTCAGAAAAGACAGAATTCAATCAAGCTGTTAATCCCATATATTCTGCCTGTGTTTTTTTGGTGAAAGGTTAAAAGTTCAAATATTAATTCTAAACAATATGCAGTTTTTAATAAGTAGTTTAATTGTGAGTCAAATACTTGGGTAGACATGCGTGGCCACCCCCAAACACACACACACACACACACACACACACACACACACACACACACACACACACACACACACAGATAGCAAGTTATTCTTGTCCCAAACAGACTAGTGTTAAGCCATTAGGCCGCTTCAGCCACACATCCAATATTAAAGACAGCCTCCAGGTCTATTCTGTCACACTATCTGTCTCTTCCAAACTGAGTCATGCTGTTTTGGTTACAGAAGCAGTCTGTGTTTTACATGGAAACATAAGCCGCCTCGTCATCATTATGAAAAATTTTAATATCCGTCCATTTAATCTCTGCAAGAGGAGACGTAATTCTTTTGAGTCTGGTGTCAAGCACTCTTGTTGTCCAGCTTAAATGGATGTATATTACACCAAGAATTAGCACATAGTGAGCACCTTTTTCTACTGAGCACAAGAAATTATCTAAAGGTATTTTAGGACTAAACACATTTCTTTAACAATCACACAAAACACAATAGAACATCCATGTGTTTAACTGTTACCATGACTAAATCGCCATGTGATATTAAAGGCTTTTTAAATCACTACCCTCTTGAGTTCCTCAGATTTCCCCAAAAGAGGAACCCCAAACTGAAGAGCACCAGAGGCAGAGACATTTTTTTCACACCCGAGCAGCACTCCATCCAGACTGTTTTGTGACTGAGAACATCCAGTGTATTTCTGTTTCTGACATCCTCTGGTGCAGCAGTGGACTCAGTGGTTACAGAGGACCCCCTTCACCTGGACAACTTGGATTCAAGTCTTTGTGTCAAGTAACCATCCCACTAAAGTGACTAGCTTCAGGGTTGCAATTCGGCTGTTGAGCCCGATCCAGAGTCAGATTGAAACTTTGAGGTGGCCCTGGAAATCAGTGAAAACAGTAGCAGCACAAAGAAACAAAAGCTACTGGATGAAACAAGCAATACGCAGATTCACTACAGTTATTAGTTTCCAACAATGAAACATTATTTTAGAATTGTTGAAGAAATCTGAGGCACTCAGGAGGGTAGTGATTTAAAAAGCCTTTAATATCTCATGGCTATTTAGTCATAGTAACTGTTGAACACATGCCTGTGTCTTCCTGCCTGCCCCACGCCTACTGACTGCCTGCGCATGACGCAAGAGGAGAGGGAGAGACCCTGCACACTGTTACTCTGAGCAGCATGCATGGGAATAAATTACAATATAATATAGTTGAATATATTTCTTGCTTTTCCTCTGATGGTCTGAATAAGTCACTAAATTTGTCGCTAGTCGCTTTTGAGGAATAAAGTTGCTAAGAGGGTCTGTACAACAAAAGTTGCGAAATCTAGCGAAAAAGTGAGTGGACGAGAGCAGCAGCACGCTCAGTCGCCCAATCAGCACCAGACAGAAGCGTAAGTGAGCTGCGATTATGCGTACCTGACTACCAATAACTGATCCCCATTATTTGTCAGGAAAAACCCTTCTCCTTCATTTTTGTTCTAGATAATTTAACTTGACTTTTTAAGTTTTATTTTTTTCTCAAAATTGTTTACAAGAGTGAGTTTATTCCAGTGTCTGGATCCTCTCTATTCATAATACTTTAGTTCCACAGTCTATACAACAGCCTTCATAAAAACATTTTGAAATTAGCGGTACATCAAGATTGGGCCCGGTGCAATGAGGGGTCTTTAGGGGGTTTAGCCCCCTCTGTTGTATTTTTTGCCCCCTCTGTTTAAGCTTCATGTATCGATAGAAAAATAGCTAAAACAATCAAAATTATTGGCCGAGATACATGGGACTAGCTTAGCTGTTGTTTCAGAACCATGGACAGCTCTGTTTGTTGTAAGTAGGGGGTTTTGCGAGACATGCATCCAGCAAGGAACATTCGAAATGCAGTGCTCTCTGGATGGAATTCCATGGTCGTAGTGCTACAGGAGCTGAGGTCTCTACACTTGTTAACGAGGGGCAACTGGCAAGAAATCGCTTATATTGATTGTGCGATCGTGGTTATCATTGAGTTCCTTGTGTCACACCAGCAACCGCTGAGGGGGACATTGGATGCTTTGGAGCCAAGAGAGGAGGGGGGGAAGTGGACTCTTTTTGTCTATGATGGAGAACACTCTGGGGAAAGACGATGCCCTAGCCAAGGCATTTAGCACTATCCTGAAAAATGCCACGTACACATCACACAAAATTCAAAACGAAATAACAGGGCTCATGAGTGAAATAGTGACCAGTGAAATAGTTGAAGAAATGGAGATAGCTGGCACACATTGAAGGTGGACGGGACCAAGGATCCAACTGGTTGTGAGAATGTGTCAATTGTGGTCCGTTATCTAGACAACAATAATGAAACTCATGAGAGACTGCTGGTAATGGCCAGTATGAAGCACTGTGATGCGTTAAGTCTAACAAATCTGATCTTGAAAAGAGTACAGCAAATATTACAGGGGAAAGTTGAACGAGAAGTCCAGTATGTGCATTGTTTCAATCACCAACTACATCTAGTACTCTGAGAATGCACTACAAGCCGGCAGGCAAGGCAGTGGCTTTCACCTGGAACTAAGAATAGAGGCAGCAGGGCTCCTAAAAGCAGTCCAAGACCCCCACTTCAGGTTTACGGCGGTTATGGTCCACAAAATCCTCACCCTCCTTGACCCTCCTAAGTTTTACAGGATGAAAAAAACAGACCTCTACATTGGGGTGAAGGTTGTGAAAAGTGCGTTCGATTGCGTGAAAAAGCTTAGGAGTGACTTGGAATTCCAAGCCATTTGACCCACATGACGCTTCAGAAACAGCAGCAGCATGCCAAGTAAGAGAATGCACCAAGTCCCTACACACCTGAAGCAGTACGTGGTGGAGAGCACTGTAGGTCAGCAGGACAGAGGAAGTGACACAGAGAGCAAGTGGCTCTTCTTCAGCACACTCGACAGCGTCATTGGGGAGATGAACAGAAGTACTTTGCCAGTATAATTTTAGGCTATTTGCATAGGTGTATGCTAGGGCTGCACTGTTCAATAGAACTGAAACGGAGCGGAGAAGATCGATAGGCAGACAAAAATATTTACATTCATATGAATGCTCTGATTAATAAATGTATTCTTTGATTTTGAAACAGTAGTCTTATGTTGTTGTTATTTAGCCTTTCTGATGCATATTCATGTAATAATAGCAACTTGAAAAATAATTATAGCTAATGATGAAGCTAGTTAGAGTCAGTTAAGTTTAACTTCATTTTTTGAAATCTTGGCGTCACAAATATGCAAATTAGCACACGACGTACTAATCGAACAACAACCTGCAACTTTTTGAGCCGACTGTAGCTACTTTCCTAATAGCTACTTGAAAATAGTTAGCAACACTGAGCTAGCATTAGCTTTCTCTCTTTCATGGGTCCAGGTGTGGTGAAGAAAAAAGGCCAAACAGTCAAATCACACAGCAACGAGTTGTCCTGTAACCTCAGCACTCTGTTACTCCATGCTATTAAGGTAAACAAATAAATACAACGGTAGTTTTAAATGTTCAGTGGCTGCATTTATCCATTCACCCATTCACACATGCACACTCACACTGATGCCACAGCTACCCCCAGTTTTAACCAAATAAGAACACAAGTAAAAAAAAAAACACCAAGGATATATTCAGCTTTCTTTTAAAAAATGAATTTTGATTTCAGTTTGACTCTAAAATCTGACGGATAAGCAGTTGACTATCTAGAATCTCTCAATCTAGAATGTCCCTTATAAACATCATTAACTGTTTTTGAGGCTGTTCAAACATGCTTAGCTGGTGTATAGAGAAATTTTGGATCTAGACTGAACTGAAATTATCTGACATGTTTACATGCACATCAAATACTGCATGTGATTATAAGATAATGAAAGATAATTAAAGAAAAACTGTGATTATGTTAATGTGGTGAAAACCTTAATTGAATTAAATATAACTGCATATGCTTACCGTAATTATGGGGATCATGGACATATAATCAACACCAGATTAGAGATTCACTATGAACATTAGTGTATATCCTTGCTCACAAATTAGATCATGTTTCCATCTCCTGATGTTAGGTGGAAGTAGAAATGAACAACAGTCTATATTGGGTTAGCCCAGGCATAGAGTTTGACAGCCATCTGTCACTCACAAATGCTTATAGGATACATTTTAGTTGATGAAGTCCCTACATCCATCCGAATGCAGCAGGACAAGGCGTGAAAGGTATGACCGTTCCATCTGCAGTCACTAATTTGAGAGATGTGTGTCTCATCAAGCCCTGTGCAATTATGCACGCCTCTTCTAATGTGAGTACCTTGATTAAATCTTGCACAACCAGCACCAGGCTCTCACAAAATAAGTACAGGAACATCTGCGCTTCTGTGCACAGCAAACTATTATTACTTCGCAGGACAAAATCATCAGGAACAGCGATACAGAAGTGTGGACGATGGTTTCCTGAGCACAAGATACACACAGCTTCATTCAACCAAGACTCCACATTACTGAAATACCTGAGGGCCGCCATGTTGTTTTGAATCAGTCCTATACTTATGTAGTTGTACAGTATTATAGACAGACCTTTTTGTTGCGGCAAATAGCATGTTAGCACAAAATAGTGCTGGGCAATAATTCAATTATGTGTATAAACTTTCACTTGAATCATGATGAATTGAATTCATTTCCATCTCCAAAATATTTGCAAAGACAATTTTTTGTCTTTGACATGTTTGCTAGCTAACAGTCTTCTTAATTTTTTCAGGAATTTTTGCCACATGTCACATGATCCACATGCTCATGCACAAGATGCAAACAAAGCAGGGACCAGTTCTTAAAAAACATTGCTCCATAGCACTACTAGTGGTCAAAAACGCTGCAAGGCACCTTTAAACAAACCAAAATTATGTTTACATTTCTCACCAAAACACATTGTATGTATTGTTGAGGTCTAACAAACGTGTTGAATGCATTTCCTTTCACATCAAACATTTGCAAAGCCAAGTTTTGGAAGAATGTGAAACCTACATTGTTTATATTCATGTTGCTAGAAGTCTTCTTCCTACCTCACTTTGTTGATGCATAAAAACATTGCTACTAATGGTACTACTAGTCAAACCTCCACCCACAGGGTACCTTTAATATCATGATATTCATTTCAGGCATAGTCCTCAGAATACACAGAATCACAGGTATAATTTTGTTAGCAGTTGTACTGGTGTCTTCATATTTTCTTTTCTTTTAATCAAGAAAATCTGTTATCTACAGTTCTCTTTGGATTACAAAGATAAATAGCTGACTTTAGTGATGTAAAAAGCCTTCTGAAGGGGAGTTTATCCAAACATGTAATTGCTTGGCAAAACCATTGCCTCAATCCCAGTATTGGCAGTCAGTCACATGTAAACATAAGCAGAGCCACGACATCTTCCACCTAAGGACAATGATGGGCTGACTCGCTGGAAGTTTCCATCTCAAAAGGTTTAGAAAGGACTGTGGCCAAAAACAGGACGCACCTGGTCAGCAATAATGTTTGAGGACTTGCACAGTGAGGCACAACTGTTAGTGCTAATCGGGTCTAATGTGAGCCAAGAAAACATTTCCCACATCATTACCCCACCAGCAGTCTGTACCTTTGACAGCAGGAAGTTTGGAACCGTTTATGCTGTTTATGCCAATTTCTGATCCAATCATCAGCATGTTGCTACAGAAACATTGTTTGTCAGATCAGGAAGCATCTCTCTAGTCTACTATCCAGTGTTGAGGATCATGTGCTCAGTGTAGCTTCACTCTCTTCTTATTAACTGACAGGACCAGAGGCTGGTATGGTCTTGTTTTGCTGGAGCCCATACCCTTCAAGGTCTGACAGCTGTGTTTTTAAGATGCCTTTTTGCACGGCACTGTCAGGATGTTTTATTTGCATACTTGTTAACTTGAATGAGCCTCGCCACTCTCTTGCACATCCTTCATCAACATGGCATGTCGTGCCCTCAGGACTGCAACTGCTTATCACAGCAATCTCTGGAAATTCGAGACATTATAGCACAAGAATGGCAGCTATTTCTGAGATGCTCAAACTGGTGTGTCTGACACCAGTGATCGCATTCAAAAGCCCTTAAATCACATTCTGTAGTGAATGAACCTCTTGACTCTGTTGCTTAGGGTAGGGGATAAAACAGCAGAGAAATAGAGGGGGGCGGGGTGGATGGTTGTTTGAAGGAAAACACAGGTTTGAGCTGATTTTCTAGAGTGTGGTTGATTGTATCACATAGCTGGTTTCACAGACACATTTCAAGGTCAGATTTGTAAGGCTGCTTGGTAAACGAGAATGAGAATCCGTGGTCAATTGATTCCTGGATCTTTGTTGAATAGATTTTAATTCCCATGTGGAATGGATTGTTGGGAAGCAAAGCTTGAAGACACACACACAGCCTCCGTTTTCCACATGGTCTCCCCCATGTGTGTGCTCCCCGTGTCTCCCACACATCCTGACCTTGTGTGAGGCCCTACCTGTCCAACAGATGCTGTCAATGATTTTTGCCTCACATGCAGTTTGGTGTCCCTTCAGAAACAGTATATCCCTTTTCCCCGCTATGTTTTGAACCTTCTACTCTTCAATAAACAACAAACAATAAGCTAGTGTTCTAAAAAAAATAATTCAGTGAGAAAAAATGAGGAGAAGGAATGTTACTTTTATTGTATGTCTTCTCAGCCAGTGATCAAAGTCTCTTCTCGCATGATGAATTCGTTTATTTACAATAGTTTATTTCTTACATGTTGAACTATTACGGCAACTTTTATAATTTAAATGAGTGAATAATTTGTGTGAGTATCATGAGATCAACTTGATGAATCAATTCAAACCGACTTTTGCCCAGAATTTATGTAAACATGAGGCTCAGTGCACTTCTCATGGATATTAATACTGAGCTGGTGGTACCAGAGGAGGCAGCTGCCTTCCAGTCAACACACAGGGAACAGTCTCCTGTGGCCACCCTGTTTTGGTGGAAAAGGGACACTAAATAATAAATTAGTATAAATATTTACAAATGATTTGTACTGGGGAAGCAGAGCAGGGGTGTTTATTGGACTCAAATTAATAGAAATCTTTTAGAAAAAAGCAAAAAGAAGCAAAAACAACTGTCTGCTACAGTGCCTGCTTTTTCTCTTTTCTAGACAGCATAGAGATACAAGGTTGCAGGATACTGACAAACACATGTGCATGCATGCAAACACATACACAGCACGGGGTGTGTGCTAATGAATGCTCTACCACCTGTTCAGTGAATGATCTAATTGCTCTCAGCAGATCCCCATTTCCTCACTATTACGTCATTTAACAACACCATTTAACAGGTATGAAAGGTTGCTACAAGAGCTATCCTCCCCCTCACACCTTCACTAATGTAACATTTAACAGCATCTCCTGTCACATCAGAGAGCACCGGTTGCTTTTTCATGTAGGGGAGGAAGCAGGGGGGTAAGAAATGCAGTAAAATGGGTGAAAGAAATAAGGAGGATTTGAAAAGGGGAAATGAAAGGATGAAGCAATTAGGTTAGGCTGGAGAGGGGAAAAGCCATTTGTTCAGCAGTGGCTCCATCAAAATCGATGAAATTCCATTCTCATGTGCCTGCCACACACACACACACACACACACACACACACACACACACACACACACACACACAGATGTACTCTAAAAACATGCATACCCATGCACCCGCATATACGAGCAAAGCAGTTAAAACAAGACACACATGGACTGGTGTAATTATAAAGTAGAAATATACAAAACACACATACGCAGACAAGTATGTATGTGCAATCACAAAAATATATTAAAACGGGGTAAATGAATGTGAAAGTTAAGGACATTTATTTCTTTCTTCACTGCACTTGAAGAGATTTCAGTTCATTTATGCTAAATATAAACCTCATGTGCAGCCGTGTTACTGTTCTATGTGTGAATTACTGCTCTGCATTTGCAAAATCAACACTTTATGCTGTGATCTGTGGGATTATAAACCTGCGATGGAGCTGCCGTTCAAGTAGATAAAAGGTAAACTTCCAGGAATATAATCCACCCATTTATCTCTTAAATGCCGTCGCCTCAAAATTCTGTTCATATACAACTAACTTTTTTTACAGTACCCAGGATGCGAACCCCCGACCAATCATAGCTCGCCGTCTTTTACGGCTTGCATGACGTTGCCTACATAGGTGGTGATCAGTAGGAAGTGTCAGGGGCCAACTTCATGGTTCCCCCGGACAGCACCAACAACAATTGTTTTTGTATTTAAACATACAAACATGGTTTTATTAATTAAAGTTCATCATCACTCCGCGATGCTGGTGAAATCTATCACCCGTTTTCTACCAGTCAACAGAAAGAAGGCGAGTGTGTGTCGCACCCACAGGTGTCATTAATTTGGTATAATGATGATAATGAGTTGGTTACAGGGTCACCAAAACGAAATAAAACATCATTGCTCTTTCACTTAAGCCCATTTAAAGTTGCGCAGGGAAGTTGGACGCCCTGTGCACCCATGGGTCATCGTCACGGAACTCGTCACAGAAGTCTTCAGACCAGGTGAGATAAGTGAAAATACATTAGACACGCTAGGTTCTTTTTCTTATCAGGTTGTCGTGAGACGTTCCAACTGCTACGCTGGTTATCCTCCACTATGGCACACTACACGGGGTAAAAATAGGAATTGACGCGCCGGACGCTGGTCAGAAGATGGGTTTGGTGGTTCCTTTGCAGCACATTTTGAAAAGTGACTCATTGTGTCATTTAGAATATAAAAGTGAGAGAAACGAGTTCTGGTGGGGTTTGTTCTTCTTCTTCACGGTAACCCCGCAGCCCTCACCAAAACAGCACCCAGCACAGACAGGCTCGTTCATGTACACAAATATCACCGGACCTGTCTAAGACTGAAGGAATAACATGCCGCTGCTCCGCGCTAACCTTCCGTTATAACTCTGACATTTGGAAATTTGACATTTTTCACTTTCTACCCACACTGAAAGTGCACATCGCCCTTTGTGTGCTGGGTTTCATGTCTTCATGGGTCAAAAACAATTCATGACACGGTGTAATCTCATAAATGCACGATTGTTATAGATAAAAGGCAAATCAAGCATATGTGGCATGTAACCTCAATAGTTTCTATCTGAATCTGGCCTGGGACCTTTGTCGTAGTATATGTCGTCATTGTCTGTCTCCTGCTCTTTTAGAAATGCGTGTTTAAAAAGTGGCAGAAAGTCAAATAATGTCATTCCTGTTTTGAGACATAAAAATACAATTTTTAGAAGGTGCAGGTATTTTTCCAAAATGGCAGTGATATACAAAATGTTCCTTTTGCGGGTTTGACTTGACTTTTATGAGTTTACAAGTTCCTTCAAAGTAAAATGAAGGTTGACATAATGACAGCACATAAACACATACAAATGAACGATATTCAGCATGCTTCCATGGTTTGGCATAAAATGACTCAGCAAAATACCAGTGATCATGGAAATGCCAAACAGTGTTCCAGTGAAACATAGGAATCAGGAAATAAGCTTATCTCATGTACACATACTGTATAATTACATGATCACTTACATTGTTCTCTTCAAAACTAGAGTTCAAATTCCACCGTAGTGATTATATGTAAACAGGAAGTGGCTTGGGGGTTATGTGTTCAGTGAAAAGTATGTGGCTGGGAATAATTGTGGCTGCCTTATGTAAATATCTCATATCCATATTGTAATTATGCCATCAATCAGAGCCAAGCTGGGATCAGAGTGCTACACTATGGGCTGTCAAGGCAGAATGCAGCCTCTCTCCTCCTCCTCCTCTTCAATCTGCCTTTCCATCCTTCCCTCCCACTCTCTTTCTTTCTCTATTAACTCATACAATCTCACTCTTTCCCTATTTCCCCTCCACAGATCACATCAATACCACCACACTCAGAGAAATTTAGAATAGACCATCAATTCTCAAATACTGTAAAGCGGTATTCAAATAACGACAAAGTGTCAAATAATAGTCAGCAAGAACAAAAAAAAAGCCATTTATGAATTATCTCCAATTGCCTCTACTTCGACATTTTTTTCTATAACTAAGCTGCTATCAGTGAAACCCTACACTTCCTGAAGATGTTTCACATTAAAAGCCAAAAGGCTGAGGTCAAATAGAAGATCTGCATGCTGTAATAATATCTCCTAATAAATATTTAAAAGAGCAGATTAGATTTAACAGTGATCCTTGTCACACATTATCATGTAAAACCTACAGTGTGCTTATGGTTTTTTTTTGGGGGGGGGGCATTTATGCCATTATTGCAGAGGTGACAGTAGAGAAATGAGTAAATGAGGGGAAAGAGAGATGGGAAATGACGTGCAACAAAGTCGCTCAAACCCTGGGATGTTGTGGTTTGAGGTACTTGTACTGAGTATTTCCATTTCATGCTATATATTTTATACTTCTGCTCCACTACACTTCAGAGCTAAATAGAGAGGTTTAGTTAATAGATATTTTACAGATTATACATTTTGTTGATAATACTTAGTGCACATACTTTTTCAATGCAGGACTTTTACGTGTGATGGAGTATTTTTCTATTGCAGTATTGCCACTTTTACTTGTGATCTGAATACTTCCTCCACCACTTCTCTTATACCCGTGTGTGGATCTTTTGAGGGACTTCTGCCTTTAGTTTGTTTTTTTTAATCCAACACCTGGAAAAGTTATTTGAATGTCAGCACTCTGAACTTCTGTCTTTCACATTAAAAGCCTACCAAGAGAGGTAGAGATTATGGCCTTTGAGCACATATTTTAATGTAAAATATCTGTGCAGGAGTATTATTACTCTTTTTTTAAATTGCATTCGTTATCTATTCATTATTTATTATTCATTTTCTATTCTCTACATATCTCTACCAACCTACCTTAAAGTTCAATTGACAGGGGCTTAATAACAATCAAAAAAATGCCAAAGTGGAAGTGACTGGAAATAATGAAAGGGAATGAAAAAAGCATTTCTGTTCGAGAAGAGAAACTCAGTGGAGCAGAGTGGTGAGCACGACATGACTGTTGTACTGATGGAATTAGTGCCGTGGAAATATACATTGCGCTGAATTTATCAACAGGAAGTTTTGAGTTTAACAGCAAACAGCAACAAAGGCTAAATTGCTCAAAAATGATAGAAAAATGATAGAATATACCCATAAAATAGGGAAATAACGGCTCCAGCTACTATTTAAGAATTTACAGTACAATAAGGCATGTTAGCAGTATTGCGACCCCCCCCGTCTGTGTGTGTGGATAGTTGCTGTCAGATTTAAAGCAGGGCGCTGTCTGCCTGTCCGCCCACACAAGACACCAGCCACGCTGATTCAACCCACCACTGACAAACACACACACACATAGATACACGTCACACACACATCACACACAGGGATGAGCACAGAAACATGCATACAGCACAGGCGCAATCGTCAGAAAAAAGTTTGTATGAATATACAGAAGACACATTTGGACATACAGTACTGGATTTGTGTGGGCAGATGCCAAAAGAAAAGTTTATAAATAATAAATAAAAAGCAGAGAACAAAGAGGTTTCTTTCTTAAAAGCAGGGCTTGTACACTGTATGCTTACTGTAAGTATTGATAATGTAGCTTTAGATATGATAAAGGAGTTTAAGACACTCCGAAGCTGTACTTGAACCAGCAGCAGCACAGCATGTGGCTTTTATCTTATATAGCAGGGCTGCACGACATGGCGAGAAAAAAAGTAATATTTCCATTATTTTTGAGGGATTTTACGATTGCAATATGATTCACGATTAGTGGGAATGATCATTTTTGCATCACATTTTTCATTTTCACAGAAAAAACATGATGATGTGACATTTGTTGGGGTCTGTACCAAACAAACACGTTTTCTTACATCTGGAGAACTGGAGATTTGTAGGCCGGGGCATCTCTGCAGCACTTCATTATAATGCTGTTTTGTCTCACATTTTACTTTTATCCAAAAAATTGCAGCTTCTGCGATTTGGATATTGCACTTGGCCATATTGTGATTTCGATAACATTTCGATGAATTGTGCAGCCCTATTAGATAGCATATCCAGGTATGACTGTTGTACATCTTACTGATATCAATGTGAAATATATTTCTTTATGAAAATACACATACATTCTGAGATGCATATAACAATGGAGCAAGTCATTATTTTTGAAATAATATACAGTAAATGTAGCAGTGCAAACTGTTTGGGAATTTGCACCACCAAAGAACAATATAAACCAGGTTCTTTATTAGTAATGTGTATTTTTGTGGCCCTGTCTTGTAGAGGGCACACTACAATAACGTTGTTATAAAACTTAATTATTTTTAGTTTACATTGTGCGCACATGGGGCATAATCTTGAATAAAGTTGTGTTTAATCAAATTACCAAAGACTACCTTACATACAGAAAACCGGGGGCCAGGTCGCTTGGTTTCTAGGTCTCTGGGCATGTACTGAAACACGTCATCTACAGTATGCTGCGTGCACTGTACATGATGGGAACCACTGAAGGAGGCAACAGGGGCCCAACAGCAGATTTCTGCCTCCACCAAACAGCTTAAACCGTGGTAGAGGTACACAGCACGGGTACAGAAGTACGGGTACTTATGTGGGCAAAAATCAGACATGGCAGAACTCTGTACCGGTGAGTACCAGCCCAAATCAAGCAGTGGGTTATCAAAACACACAACATTTGAAACAGTCCTACAAATGTTAATTTAGATTTAGATTAATTGAATCAGGTTGCACGCATGCACAGCAGCAAGCTGTTAATGCTCCCGATCTCAAACGATCATTGTCATTATCTCAGTAAGTTCAACACATTGGTGTGTTTAAAACCATCAACACATCTCTCTCAGTCTCTGTCTCTCTCCCTCTGCCTCCCTCTCTCTTTGTCTTCATGGTCACACTTGTAACACAAGTCACTAATATCATACGATTCACAACAAATGAGAGGAAATTGACGCAAAACCTTCCCTTTTCCCTTTATAGCAAGATGAAATAACGAAACAAAAATGAATGAGAAACTCAGACTGATGTCTGGGGAAATTACTCATTACCGACTGGGTTTTTATGCTGCAAAAATTAGCATAAGCCAATACGATGTGACCAGAGAAAGTGTGTTTCAGTCTTAGACGTGATAGACTGCAGCACTCGCACATTCCTGCAAGCATTGTGTTAATGTGGTGAGAGTCAAGACTCAGATAGATGTGCAATAACAGGAATACACAGTATACTGTATGCATGCTATCCATACTCATTATGCTGCATTTACCTTCACCTCAGACTGATACAATAAATAGAAGCGTCAATCATTCCTAAAGTGATGTCTGAAGTCAATTTTCATCCTTATATCCTTATCCTTGCTTTTTGTTTCACCATTGTCTCTGAAACATTGCAATTTGAGCCCAAGAGCTCTTATGGTATCTGCAATCCTGGCTCTGCAGCAGCATGTTCCAAGAAATTGGTGACACAGAGTAATACGAAAAATGATGGATAGCAACTCTCAAAAAAAAAAAACTAAAATGTGATGCACTGAAGCCCTTCAGAGCGCCCCAAAAACAGACAGACAATCTTCACAACTCAAACACACACCAAGTCCTCATACCTAAACCAGAAAAAAGGTCTGTGTTGTCAGTGTTTTCCAAAATGACCCCATGTGATTGCTCCAAAAATGACTCATACGAGCTTTTTTTCCCCATCTGCCAGCACTATGGTTAGGATTTGGTTAGGTGACTAAAATTATTTGTTTAAGAAAAGATCGTGGCCGTGGTTAGGATGACAGCGCTGTCATGGCCAAAAGAAACCACTGTTGATTTTTTAATAGGAGTTTGGACTTCACCTGCGGTCTCCATGTGTTAAAGTCACATGCTATGTTGACCCAACAACTCTACAGCACCTTGTCTCTTTTCAACATTATAACAACGTCACACCGCTTCCACCGTTGCTACTTAGAGAGATCAGTAAGGCTGTAAAGCAGGAATAACTTTTTCTTAGCATCACAAACCCTCAAAAATGACTTCTGTATCTATTTGAGCCATTCGGTCCAATCAAATTTGAAAAGTCACGAAGGGCTTTATCATTAAATTGCATGCTTTATGGATCCAAAAATTCAAAAGCATAAGGAAGATGGAAAAGAAACGTTTTCATTGTATCCACCCTGTGAGCAAATTTCACTGGACAGAATGCTATCCAGTTCTTTTAATACATCGAATTACATTGAATAAATGACCAATGTTATCATTTTTCTGGAGATGACAAACACAAATCATAGCTGTGATTACAGATGTTTTAATAAAATATTGCCAAACACAGCAGCTCTGTAACCCTTTGTCTACACTGGCCGCATAGTGAAAGCAGCATGTCAGCGTCGCAGCAGCAGCTGCTTCAGTCCCGCATCAGTGTTCACACAGGATGCGTTCAACCACAGTACTGCTGTTGGTTATCCGCGTTTCGAAATGGAGGAAAATAGACTTGAAGCCTAAATATGTGCTTCTGGTTGTGATTATGAGCCGTTATGCAGCTGGGGTAGACAGCAGTATTGATTCTGATCCATCAGACACGTGTGAAACGGACGACTGCAAAACATGGCTGAAACGCGTCCTGAAAAAAACAGAGCAATGGCCATAAAACTGGTTTCTATGGTTTTCACAAAGTTCGAGTGTGCATGATGTATGTCAGAAAAAAAATCCACCAAAACCCACTATCAGCAATGACTAGAAGTCATCTTGAATTTGACCAAAAGTGGTCATATATTAATCACACTTTATTTAAAAGTAATATTTGACTTCTGTTTATAGTTCAATACCACTTTTCCTTTGATATTCGTTTACATCCAGTTCAACAGATAAAAAGGTTTTTGAGGCTGGAGTAGACGAGATATTTAGAAGCTAATTCTTCATTTATGAGCCACCCACTTGATCGTTTTTAAAATACTCAAAATTCACATCTTCTCAACAAAGTTCAACAAAGTCAGCTTCAAACACAAATTTGCAGATACGTACGTATATTTGGGGCCGTTGTAAAGCACAGCAACAGCAAGTCTCCACACTCTTTATTAAATGGTTGCCTGAGTCCTGCTCTGAAAGCTGTCATACCCGTATTTACCACAAAAGAGAAATCTGAACAGCTGTACACTAACTCTGTGCTGACTTTCTAATCATCCTTCTTTCAGCGTTCCTGTCTCGTATTCTTTCCTCATTTCTTTTGCTTTTTCTCTCTTGCTTACCCTCTCAAATATGCATACAGAAAAGCGAATAAATGAGCATAGACTAAATGTTCAATCTTCCATTTCTTTCTTATTTTCCTGTCAACAACAAAACAAACTATTTACTGGAAAGCCCCTCTCTGTGAGCGCCACTAAATTCAAAGAACAGAACTGTTTGCATGACAGTTTTTGGAACTGCTCACTTTTTCTTTCAAGTGCTCAAAAACTAAAGCAGGAGTGTACTTTCAGGGGAAAGCCCCTTGTATTGCTTTTACATTCAGCACATTTTCTTTAAAATGGAGAATCTGAAATCACCAAAATGCCACAATTGCCACAGTGTGTCGTCTGGCATTCAAATAGTCTCCAATATTTGAAGCTGTTGTGCTGACGTTTGCTCATCCAATATTTATCTGAGGCCTTTTTCAAACACCTCGGCGAAGAATAGAGAGTGAAATCACAACAGAGGAACATGCCACCTCTTGTGAACTGCTGAGTTTGACTTGTTTTGGAGGGAACAAGCAAACTAAAGTGTGCTCTGAAGCATTTCCAGGTGAGCTTCTTCCCCAGCGCTCATGCTATCTGCTTTCTATGCAAGGCTGCAGCTTTCATGCGCAGGACAGTTTTGTGGCCGGCCATTTTACACCCCTTTTTTTCATTTATTTGGTTTGATTTAGGATGCAGGAGGGGCACACACACACACACACAGATGCAATCATAGCTAATGCACACACACCCACATTATGTGTTGAGCTACACAAATCAGTGGCTAACTCAGCAGTCAATATTCTTCTTCAGAGCGTTAAAAGACGATCAATAGAGAAATGATGGCAAAGAGCTGCTTATGCAGAACTTAAAAGGGGAATGCCACTCAGGGTTACCCTTCCAACCACCAAACCTACCCTCCAGAAACCCGCTGAGAAGTCTCACAGTCCCAGCCATCAACAGAATTATGTGTAAAAGTCAGTATGTTTTCTTAACAATGCTTGAGGCCGCTATTAATGTACACTATTGTACACCAGACACATGCAAAGGAGGTAGGATTAACTTTTTTCAGCACTGAATATTGTTTGCATCTCTTCGACTTCTCGCTCAGGCTGTGTTAGGCCCCAACAACCTCTACCGTTTAGAGGGTTAGAGCCTGAATGTTGCCTGAGAGATAATACCCGGGGCAAAAAAAAGTTCACAGAGCACTCGTTATTGCTCATAAAGCTTGTTGCTGCGAGTGCACAGTAGTAGTTGATGGAGGCACAGATGAGCATATTAACATTTTTATGGATTCAGCTTTTCTCATATGGGTTATGGAATTAAGAAAACGCTGTTTAGAGAGATTTTAGTAAGTCAAACTTACACTAAAAATTGTGGGGAGGGTGGCAAAAATAGCATTTTGAAAAGTAGTTTTAAATAGTTTTTGGATGAATAATATATATCAGGCTTTGGCTCCATACTTGTTAGTAGGATCAATTCATTGTTAGTTTTCGTCTTTTCATGGGAATTGTTGATAAGAATAAAAAAAAAACAAAAACAAACATAGAACATCACCAGACGTATCCTTTAACCAAGAAGGTGGAAGACGAGAAAACAATCATATTAATCGCTTTTGTAATGGTAATATGGGTCATTTCGGAAGGCACTGACAAATTACCTGTTTCATCTTTTATGTTGGAGGAATTGTTCTTATTGTCCCACAATGCAATGCACAAAGAAGATGGAGAAGTGACTCACAGCTGCAAGACATTGATTTTGAATGGTGGTGACACAACTCTGGGAAGATCTTGGAAAAACAAAGTAGTTTGATTGATGAGAATGATTTCCTCTATTCTCCCAAAACAGCACATGATAGTTACTACATAATGTAAAAAATTTGTATGTAGTATGGGATGGGGATGCAGCAAGTGTCGAAGCAGCCCACTCACCTCGAAACACCCACTGCTGTGATTTATGACAGCAGATGAGTGGGTTAATTTAGTAACAAGTACATAGTATTTTCAGTTAATGTTGTTTTTTTTCAACAACATTGGCTTTGAAAACAGCCCGCAGTTTGTTTGACAAGGTCAGTTTCATTAAAGTTCATTTACTCCTGCTTGTTTCCATTCCCCTCTTTGTCACACTGTTCCGCCATGTTCCACCGCCCTCCTCACCCCCCACAGCCTAATCCCCAGTTTTGGCATGAATATACAAATCAACTGCTATGCGGTCCGAGTTGTCCATTTAGCAGGTGTTTTACAACAGCTCCCCACATGACTCCAGCAGTCAGATTTGATAATGCTGAACATTTACCGTTGTCTCCTCCGGCCATGAACAAGAGGGGAGATTTGTCTCCTCCCTTTATCTGTAATGTCACGTCTATGTACAGCCTCCTAGTGACTGAACTTAAAAAAAGATGGTGGAGCCGACTGTATGGGAGAACCCATGGGGATTTTCCGGGGATCAGGGTACATTGTCATGACAGCTGGAGCCAAAAAAGACCAGCTTCAGCTCACGGTGCCAATGCTGAGGTTTTTGAATTGTGTTTCCTGAAGGCTGTGAGGAAATTCACATTTGGTTCAGTTGGGATTGGAGGCCATCTGGGTTCCCTGAATTTACTTCTGCCAGCTTTGTGCACACATACACACACACACGTGGAAAAACACAAAAATTCTGCACAAATTCAATGCACACACGAGGCTTCTATGTCAGGTTCCGATTATTGTGTTGCGTGGCTGCAGGTACAAAGTGACCTTCTGGCTGATGATGAGAGGGAAAGAAACAGAGCAACTGACAGAAAAAGAAAAGAGAGAGATTCCATTTAAGCCAAAGGGCAGAATATCATCACTACACAAGCAAATGCTTAACAAGGGTTTGACAGAATACCAGAATATAATTTGTCTTGTACTAGGTTTTGGTGATAGGCCTGGGTGGTGTGTTAGCTAAAATATAGGAACTGTCCTATTTACAGTACCATGATAGTAATAAATGTAACAACACTTTTTCTAATATGTCAGCGCATAATATTTCTTTCCTCAAGTTGGCTCAGTTGTGATTTGTTTGTCCTAATTACAGTCTAACCAGTTTAAGATTCTGGGCTTCTGAAGTGGACTTTGGGCTCTTTGGTTGGTTGAATTTCTAGTTAGATGTCATTGTTACCGTAGCTATTCTTGGATAATTATTTGAGATTCTGGCACTTTGTTTTTTTCCCCTTCATTCGACAGTGGACTGTGGAGAGCTGACGGAAATGAGGGGGAAGAGGACAGATGATACAAAGGTTGTTGCGATCACTCAGCTACTATATAAGACCCCTAGCCTACCAGAGTGCCCCAGGATTCTGACAGTTGACGTATGTAAAGGCACAGTCACAGCAGAATGTGACAGTGAAATTCATCTGGGAAAAAAAAAAATTACGAAAAAAGGTTAGAAAAGGGCCAACTTACAGGGCCAGTCGGTGAACTACTGTCACTGGCGAGCTAGTTGCTAACACACAAGCAAGCTGGGAAAATGCTAGCGTTACTAAGTTTAAATAGCTCTCTGAGCTTCTTTGTATTTTCTTAGTACTGTGCCGTTTACTCCCACCTGGAATTTTGTTCTCAGAATTTAAATTCTTGTCCAATTACTGACCAAGCTAACAAGCTTGGTAACTGACAGAATGCTAGCTAGGAAGGCTTCCCCCCCCTTTTAATAACTCTGCTTGGACAACTTTTTTCTCTTCTTACTGAAGGGGGAAGAAAAGCATGCTAACCGTCAGTTACCAAGCTCATTAGCTTGGTCACTAATTGGACAATAATTCACAGTTTTATTGAAAAGATGACTCATGACTTGTCTCATAACTGTCTAAAAACCATTCCTCTTAAATGTCAAGTTTACGCTCTGAATGAGGAGGTTAAATAAAACTGGATGGTGCAACACAGCTAATAAGCTACAATAGCTTCCTCCATTTTGGATTCTTCAGTTCTTCACAGTTGCCAGAAAACCAAATAATTGTACAAGATCTCCAAAATTATATTTCAAGGGGAACTATTGTACATTCAAAATCCAGACATAGGTTAGAAAGTTGACTGCAATGGGCTGCAACTATGGGTCACCATTTATTATGCAGGCTGCAGGACACACTATGCATCCTTGCGTGTAAGTAAATATTTTGTGTACCATAAACCATACCAAACAAAACTTGATGATAACCATACCAAATGATGGTCTGACCACAAACAACTTGTGAAATAAAGTAACAGTTTCTAAGAGGTCAAGGAGTGACAAGGTCTCTTGGAAAAGAGATATTTAACTTTATTTCAATGATGCCCAATTAAATAAAAAAAAAAAATAAATAAACATTGATGAAACATGAAATGCGAGCAGATGTGATTGGGTCATTAATGGCAGATCCTGTCGTATGATGTGTGTAGTGGTATATGGACCCAAATGCAGATGGCCAGGAAGCGTAATGGGTTGAAGTAGCCAAATGGCTACAATGTTTATTGAGGGTGATGGGGTTGACAGGCAGGTACAGGCAGACCGGTAAGCAGACAGGTAAACAGGCAAAAGGCAGATTGGTTACCGGCTGGTAGTGGTGGAAGTAGTGAAGTGAGTCCAAGATGGTAATTCAGTTCAAATAGTGAGCAGGCAAGTTACAAGATACAGGATCCAGCCCAGGGCCAAGGGAGACAAAGAATCCAAAAAACAGAACTCACGGTAAAACTGCCAGGGAATTGGGCACTGGAACCAGGTACAACAAAAAGTTCACCAAACAGCGACACACACACACACACAAAGGTCAGGAACACTCACAAGACAGGAACAAAAAAAAAAAAACTCAAGGCAGGACTCACTCAGCAGGAACACCACCATGTATAACAACAAAGATCCAACACTGAGCAAAGAAAGAGACCCAGACTAAATACCCTAGGGGAGGTGAGACAACGAGACACAGGTGCAAACAATCAAGGAAGGACCAACAATCAAAACTGGAGGGAAAACAGACAGGAAGTAAAAACACAAGACACGCAAGGAAAGGAGAATATTACAAAATAAAACAGGAAATGAAAAACCTTAAACTACCACAGATACAGGGTCAGTTTTCCGTGATACATACATTATTGACATGGTTAGTGTACAATGAATAATCCGGCTGGTTCCATATCAGCTCTATACCATTTCACTGTTACGGAAAAAATATGAAATTATGACTATAATGAATTATCGTACATTTAGGTGTTGTAAAAGTCGTATAAAGGGCTAAATTATGGTGCAAATGCGATAATTATCGTACACCTGTCAACACTGCTCACTTCCCTCAAAGGTCAGCACTGTCACGATGGTCTGTCATTGGCAGAAATTTGTGTGT
Source organism: Siniperca chuatsi (assembly GCF_020085105.1). NCBI lineage: Eukaryota > Metazoa > Chordata > Actinopteri > Centrarchiformes > Sinipercidae > Siniperca > Siniperca chuatsi. The sequence goes on from NC_058049.1 coordinate 24,325,808, forward strand.
CAAAGTTCACCAGAGTAAAATTTGATGTAAAAAATTAGCACAGATTTATTTAGCCCCCACTAGTGAATTAATGATTCCACTGAAATGAACAGATTCTGAGACGACACCAGCCTACTGGGGAATATGCCACTGTACACTGTGAGAAATTTGTAGAATTTGTAGAGATTTTGCTATATTATTTCCACTGAGGTAACAATATCTTTAATATCTCCTAATTGTATTAGGCCACTGTAAGCAATGCTGAAATTAATGAGCAGGACTGCTTTGTGGCAATATGGAAATTACAGCATTTTTCGCACCAATGTGATTAGGTACACTGATGTTTTAGGAATTTATTTCATAAGGATTAACAAAAAAGGCTTTCCTATTGGGTGATTTTATCTAATCCAATTTACAAAAAAATTACTACCGTACATGTAAATGTATATTGACATTGTTATGTAAAATTACACCTACCATGTGAGAAGATTTTATCCTTATCACTGACCCCTGTCATGTACAAATCAGCACTGGTGCTTTCTGTCTCCTCCTGTTCAACTTTCCCTTACTGCTCTTCTGTCCTCATTTTTCTTTTCCTTCAAATTTCTCTCCTAAACACACATACATATCAACGGTTGCATCATAGATTGACAGTGAGCCCTTATTGTAGCAACACTTGCCTCTGCCGTTCCATGACAACAGTGAAAACACATCACATGGCAAGAACCATGCGTTTGTTATGTTGTTTCCTTTTTTCCTTATACACACAAAAATAATATAATATAATATAATGTAGGTGTATACACAACATAATCATAGATGGAGCATTTTATGACTGTTGCACAGCCAAGTGCTGCAGGACATTTAGCTTGGCATGCTAAACATAAATGAACTCTAAGGACACACACACACACACACTAAGAACTGCTTACAGTAGTGATGAGCCTGAAGATATTCCTGTTAACATGACATGAACATATGACATATTAACCCCACACACTAAATGCACAAACACAGCTGCTAAGAACATGCATAAAAATACTAAAGCCACATATGTCAGATCAAATGTTATTTGATCAATCAGCATCCTCAAGTATTTCCTGGAGTGCATTCAGTGGACTGAAGCCAGACACACATGCACTGAAGGTCACATAGGAGCAGGCATGCTCACACAATTAAGCGTGGATATAAGGCCATACACACACACACACACACTCACAGAGGTTAAGCGCTGACTGTAATGAGATGAGTAATCAGTTGTGTCAGATAGCTTGTCTGCCAGAAGGAGAAGAGAGGGGAGGAGTGTGTGCCAAGGCTGCACACCTCCTCCTCCTGTTTCCCTTCTCTTTTCTCTTCTTACTTCTTCTCCGTTAGTATCTCTCGCTCCTTTGGCTAAAGGAGAAGAAGAGAGTGGAACATTGTTTTCCCCCCAGGGCGACAGAGCAGAGAGGAGCTTCTGCCAGGATATCACGCCTCCTCTCCACTCTGGCCTCCTCTCTCTGAGGTTACATCTGAGGGAGAGGAGCATATGGCCGATCGTCTCCTCATCTGGATCCAGAAGAGACAGACGAGAGAGAGAGAGATGAAGCGGCTCAGTGCGCATTTGACGGACGGTGATGTGCAGGTAAAAGGTCAAGCCAGACAAGCAGAAAATGTCCACAATATGATATTATGGTACAGAGTCACATTCAAATGGCGAAAAGTTGGGTAATCACAAGACAGAGTGCAGCAAAGTTAGCAAGCTTGTGACATCTGTAGCCTTACATTTTCTCTTTTTCACACATTTTCTATATAATATTTCTAATATCTTGGGTCTATCCTTTTTGAGGCAGGTAGCAGCTGCAGTTAACTTCTCATTTCATCTCAATTACAACTGCAGTCCCCTCGTCTCTACGCAGCGTTTTAGCGTCTTTTAGCAAATTGTTTTGGTTTTCACAGCCTCAACATTGCTGTTTTGGTTCACTCTCACTGCTTTCATCAGCGTTGTTATACAGCAAGCAGCCCTTTCAAGCAAAAAAATACCTCACTAACCCACCGCTACCTGCCCAGCACCAAACAGCAGACAAAGTTAAAGCTAAAGAGCTAAATAAATAAATAAATACTTTTTAAAACTGGAAACGGGGCAGTTTGGATTACCAGGTTTAGCGAAGATGCACCCACTGTAATTTTCTTTACATGGCTCTTCATCTTTATGGTTTTTGGTCTCAGCATTGTGGGCGAGAGAAATGTACTCATTGCCGTTCTCATCCTGTTTCAAAATAAAAGAGTCTCTTGTAAAGTCCTTATTCTTGTTGCCCGCTCTGCCTCGTCTTGCCAGATGCAGCTGTACGTCAAACCACACTTTTAGGATCAGTCTGCTCGCTGTGTTCGGAGACAGCACCTCTGAACACCTGAGGATCCGCAAATCTGTAGCTGAGATGGGGAGGGGGGTGCTGACTGATGTCTTTCCCGTTTTTTTGCGGAGGTTTTTAAGTACAGATTTGAATACCCTGCTGCTGGATTTGAAGGTAGCACAGTTCAAAACAGGAATGTTTCTGCCTTTTCAGCCAGCAAAGGTGATTGCAGATTACTTATATATTTTGAAAGTTAAATATATTCAGTAAAGGAGAGACAAAACGATTTGGACTCATTAAGTGGATCTAATACTGGATTCAGATTCGATAAAGCAATATAGAACCTCAAACCTAGTCTCATTTAATTATAAAAAGGTTGTTAAAATCGCGTTTCATCTGTATCTTTGGAAAATAAGGTATGCTAGTATCATTACACAAGAAAACATCACTCGATTTGAGTAAATTGCCAAATTCCCCCTTAGAATTGAATTGGAAACACTCTCGTTGGCAGATTCTTTCAAAACTAAACACCTCTCTAGTAAAACTGACATTTTCTCTCAGCTCCACTCACCCTTTTCCAACTGCATTCAGATCATTTTGATGTGCACAATCCTTTCATTTCTAATGAAATATAGCTTTCCTGTCTTCTTTCTCACATTCCTCATCATACATACTCTCTCAACAGGAGCAAGGTGGGAAAGGATTGAGGTGAAAGGGGATGACGTGAGGGAGAGTGGGAGCACTGGAGTCCGACGGAGGGACGTGAGGGGAAGGGGAGAAAGGAAAAAGAAAAACGGGAGAGCAAAGAGTGTTTTGTATTTTTATCGCATGCACTCTCCTCTTTCCCCTTAAATTTTCCTCTGCATGTATTTTTAATTCCTACAGATGGCAATAAAATGAACGTAGAGGTTCCGTTGAGTTAGAAAGAAAGAAAGAAAGAAAGAAAGAAAGAAAGAAAGAAAGAAAGAAAGAAATGGGAAAATATTAGAGGAGTCAAGCTAGGAGAGAGGAGTGGGAGGATGTGATGATAAAGAAAGGACAACAGATTGAAAGAAATGGGACAGGAGGAATGGATAGAGGTGGAAAAGAAGAAAGGGATTTCAGTCCAGCCTAGTGTTGACAACTGCCTCAGCATGACAGGCCAGAGAGAAAGAGAGAAGAAAGGGACAGAGGGAGGTATGGGAGAGAACAGCCTTAGGTGTTGTATAGTAACAGAAGGGGAAAAAATATGGGAGAATGACAAAAAAAATGGGACGGAGAGATGAGGGGTTAAAAAAATGAAATGGAGGCAGGAGAGAAAGAAAGAGCAGTGACAGAGAGAAAGCCGAATGGAGAGAAAGGAAATATGTATTGATGGGAGAACAGACAGAGAGAGATTTTTCTGTCAGCGTAATTAGCAGCTGCTGAGTTGGTCTGGAGTCCAACATGGCACGTGCACACACACACACACACACACACACACACACACACACACACACACACACACACCATCTGTGGCAAACACAGGCAGGCAAATGCCCACATCTTTGTGCACAAAAACAGACATTCAGGGCCCCCACTAAATGTTCCTTCCCACCCTGCTGACACAGACTGAGACATTTTCAAGCACAGAGGTCATCAACGCACACACCGCTGCCTCCCCACTGCAAGAAAGAGAAAAGGCTGAAATGTAATAAAAAAGAAGTAAAAATGTCTCGGCTGTAAGGAGGTACCACTGCAGAGAGACAGGAGAAGAAGATTTATATAATGATAAATACTGCATTTAGCAAAATAGGTGTGAGAAATGCTGGAGAGGACGTCTAGTAAACCAGCCAATTATAGAAACGGCCATGACTTAGTTGTAAAAGTCATGGGTGACTTTTACAGTTGAGGCTGCAGCTTCTCTTGGAACAGAAGCCTTTCGGCATGCCCCGAAAGCTGGCTCTTGTTAAAAAGCAGATTCAGGAGATGTTGGTGAGCCTTCTACAGCAGGGCCACATGACCAATATAACTGATACAATCACAAGTCATTAGACACTTTTTGGTAAAGGGTAAAAGCTTGAAAAGGCAAGAAAATCAGGGAAGCTTCTCTTGGAAAAGTAATTATTTTCTATTTCTATTGTTAAAAATCTGAGTAATGTGTCTTTTACAGCACAGTACAACACCCAGACAGTTTGATGGCTACGTCTGGCTATTCATGATCCACCACTGCTCCATTCAGCAGGGTATTGTATTCCAATATAATCCCAATGACTAGGCAGCCCGTTTCAATTACCAAGAGGAGCGATGTGATAATCTGGGTAAAGAGAAATGGATTTCCCCTAAAATGGTCACTGCTCTGTAAGGAGTGCTAGGGAGAGGGGGAGAAAGAGCAGAGGAAGGAGGTACGGCAGCAGACAGACAGACAGGAGAAAAGGGATGAGGGAGTATGGGAGGCATTGCAAGAAGGAGAGAGAGAGAAAGTGGAGAGTAAGAGACAGACGTACAAGGGCAGAGAGGCGTGGATGGGACACATCTACATCCACACCAGACGATAAATGGGAGCAAATCGATGGCTATAGCATTCAGTACAGCCTCAATCACTTGATTGCTAGTCAGCCTAGATTACAGAGTAGAGTTTACAATTACCTCACCATAGACCAGACTGGAGACACACACACACACATACACACACACACAAACAATGAGTCCCTCAGCCAGCCAGTCAGCAAAGATTTTTTTTTTTTTTTTTTTAGCTAATTTCAATCAGCAGATTTCATTAAGACCATTTTCTTTTTTGGTCATTAGAATTTCTCATTATCATCAAGTCAGTCATCTTCTCAGTCAGTCACCTGGTTAACCTAGCAGGAAGCCAATCACAATGTCACCCAGCCAGCCAATCAGTGAGCCACGGCCATCTTGTGACCTGGCCGTGCAGCCACCTAGCCAATCACCTTTGTCACCTAGTCACTCTCCAAATCATCTAGTCAGTCATCTTGTCATGTAGTCAGTTATCAAGTCAGCCACGCAATCATTCCGTCACCCCATCAGTCACCTGGTTACTGACGGTCATTAAGTAGACCGGTGAGATAGTCACCTAGCAAGTCACCTTCCCACCTAGTCGGACAGCCGCCTACTTAGTGACCTTGCAAGTCATCTAGTCACCTTGTTAATTCTCTCTTTACCCAGTCAGTCATTTAGCCACCTACTCAGACTTTGCCTAGCCAGTCATTTTATGATTCCGTCAGTCAGTCAGCCATCTAGTCAGTAGCCACCATTTATGAGCCCTTTCATGGCGATTTGAATATACTTTCAACCATGTCATTTTATCATGACACCTTCCAATTGTATCACTTAGCTCTGTTTATTAACATCTGCCAAGTCTGACCGAATGAAATTGCATTGCCATATTGCCATTTTCAAAATATTCTGCGTCTATTTAAAGTTAAATTTGGCCCTTTGTCCTGGTTGTATTTCCATCTTTAAGAAACAGGGCTATTACCTTATACTGTATATATTTTAAAACTGTTTAGCACTAACCTGCCCAGGGACAGAATATGAAAATAAGAAACTGAGCTAAATTTAGCAAATTTACATCACAGAATAATAAAGCTCATGAACATGCATTGTCCTTGTTAAAGAAATAAATAAAGACAGACAGAGAGAAAAGTAAAAATACATTGTTGAATCCCTGCAGTGTGTGCACTTCATGTGTGTATGAGTGTATTCTGCGGTCATGGGAAAGTGTATGGTCTGTAACTTGAGTCTGTGTCTTAATGTGAGTGTGTGTATGTGTGCGTGTGTGTTTGTGTGTGTGTGTGTGTGTGTGTGTGTATGTGTGTGTGTGTGGCTGAGAAGGGACACAATATGGCACCATTAAGCCACTTCTAATAACATCACATTCAGCACGGAGCCTCTAAGACCACAGTGGTCTCTGTGCAGGCCTGGGTGTGTGTGTGTGTGTGTGTCTGTGTGTGTGTGTATCTTTACCCTGTTTATGCAGTTGTATAGGTGCGTTTATTATCTTTACATACCTGCAGGTGTCCCTATACTCTACCTGCGTATATAGTCTGAATGTGACTGTTAGTACATTTTGTTTTTCTTTGTGTGTGTGTAGGTGTGTGTAGGTGTGTGTGTGTACTTTGCTTGGTTTATGAAGTGGTTTACTTTTATTGATTGTGGTTTAAGCTGAGTGTCCAGGTGCTTGTGCTTGAAAAGAGATATCTGTGTGTGGATGTTTGTGTATGTGTGTGTGCTGTATGTACTGTTTGTGCTTGCGTGTGTTCATAATATCATATCATAACATAAAGCTTAGCCACACCGGCCAGTAATCAAGGTCACATTTAAACATTCAAATATACCAGTACCAAAAGTAAAAGTACTCATTAAGCAGAATGGCCCAATTCAGAATAATATAAATTATATTATTGGATCATAATCATTGATAGATTAATGTACATATCTCTTTAATGTTGCAGCTGGTAACTGGTAGCTGATAATATTTTGTATTAATAACCTAAATCTAAAAAAGTAACTTAATTCATCAAATAAATGTGGTGGAGTAAAAGGTACAATATTTCCCTCTGAAATGTAGCAGAGTAGAAGTATAAAGTAACATAACATGAAAGTACACAAGTACAAGTACCTAAAATTGTATTTAAGTAAAGTATATGAGTAAATGTACTTAGTTACTTAGTTACCACCACTGCATATAGCACAAAATGCACCTTTACTCAAGTCTGAGTGCAAACTCACCAAACCCAGGATTAATATTTGTATCTTAGCTAAAAGGTCATTTATAAATTTGCCATTAAAAAGGAGTCTCATTAAAGCTGTCTGGTTTCCATTCACCTTGCTTATATCTTCCCCATTGTTTTCTTTTTAAAGAGACTCTCCTGTCTGTAGCTTTGAAAGAAATGTTTCAACCAGAGGAGATTAAGCAGAGATCGTCCACCATGTCTAATGTCCAGAAATCAACAACATCACCATGAAGCACAAAAAGAAGAAGAAATCTAATTGCATTGGTATGAATGGAGAAATGCATATGATATATGCCACTGGCATTGACATTTTGACTTCAAACAGAGTCAAAACAGCTAAGAATCTGCGCTTCTGTAATGGGCAGCTTTTAAAAGAAGCAACTTTCTTTCAGGTCTGTACCAGATCTGTTCTGCTTGAGGGCAGCACATAATGAAAGTTAATGTGGGTTAGGGATAGCTAACTAACATATTCAATTTCTCATTTAAATGTCTTCTTCCTGCGGGTATGAATAACGCCACCTCTGACAGTGGAAAGCCATTTCTATGCTGACAAGCCAGTCAAATGAACATGATCCCAGATGTTTGTGGGAAAGCGTTGAGAAATTACTCTCATACATATAAGGGAGTGATCTCATCAATCAGGAACTCATTTCAGATACAGCCCGCCATATGCTAAGTTTCCATAATTTTTTTCCCACTGTTGTTTAAGATTTCTCCTAAATGATCCTACTACATCCTGTTTGCACTCAGAACTGCAACACATCTTACAGGATCCGATCACAAGTGGGCAGTTTCTCAAAATGATTGTTCTGACAATTTTATGCCTTTATTTTTTAGCTGACACTACAGAGATGACAGGAAATGAGGAGAGCGGGAGATGGGTTATGACATGCAACAAAGGTCCCCAGCAGGACACGAGTCAGCCTTAACCCATTGACCACCAGGTTGGCCCCACAGGTGGGCAGTTTTAAATACCAGTCAGTTTGAGTGAGGACACATGGATTATGTTGAAACATAATGCATCCAGTGTTATTTCCAAGTCGTCAGATTCAAGCATTGTGAACCTACAGTATCTGCATGGATTGTTTTTACAGCGTAATGTGTGTGCATGTCTTTGCTAACTGGTGTAGCATTTTACCACTGCAAAACTAAAACAGAAGGCTGCAGAAAAGATGAAGTCTGGAGATGTATCCTCTCATATTTCACATTTTTTGGAATATGTAGTAAGAAACCTTGTGTTGCACCTGACATCATCAGCAACGGAGGAGGTTAATGTGCAGCCATATTTTGTGCAGCTGACTGCTCTCTGGATGTGACGTCAACGTTATGTGTTTTTCCGTGTGATGCGAAGGACTTGAGATTTTATTTTATTATCTCACACTCACATTCACTTTCATTTTTCAGTTTCCAGTCCTTCCTTGATGTTCCTCTTGTTGTTGTTCTTGTGCTACTACGCTTAACACAAAGACAGCTTATTCCGATCTAAAGGGGACCTTGGCGATCAAGGATGAATGTGAACAAAGACACAGATGCATCATTTATGTACTACGAATGTGCAACAGCTATACATTTTGAGAAAAATTAAATGCCACCTGAATTACTTTTTTAAATCAATACAATGAGGAAATGTTAATGAACATATCTGCAAAGTCGCAAAATGTTCATGCAGAACGTATCTACAAAATGTTCAGTGACATATTTCATTTGTTTTTCCTACAATATCTGCTCATACCAAAGCATTTAGCACAAATATGCACTTTCTTCACTTGAAAAATGGCAGCAATTATGTTTCCCCACAAAACACAATTGGAAAAAACAATTAGTTGTACTGTATACAGTATATATCTCATTTCTGGGTTGAGCTAAACCAGGCCTTAAGAGTGTATTTATCAGTGAGAAAGTTGGCAGCCAAAAAATGTCCTGGAAGTCCATTGTGATTTTCAGCATGTACATTGGTTGATGGGGGTCGAAGTGATATATGCAGTTGCTCATTGGGGAAGCAAAATCTGCTCCCAGGTTAGGATGGAATGGGATGGATCAGAGGCTACACCTTTGAACCTGGTGCTTGAGATCTCTCTGTCCCCTATTCACACCTGGTAATAAAATACATTCTCCTCATCTTGATTGTGCCCGCATTGTGAACAGATATCAATATAAAAATTAGTTTGGACAGGAATGGTGAACTTGTCAACAGATATGGCACATCCCAGGTAAACAGAAGCAATGCAACGAACGGATGTCATTCATTTCTAAATCACCAGATGTGGTCTGGCTGATCTGACCACATTCCGATCCCAATGAGCTCTTTGTGCATTTACACCTGACGTTAACATGCGTTTTTCCTTATCCAGATAATGTACCCAGATACATTTAGATCGATCATTTAGCTAAGTGACAATCCAGTTGACAGTTTTGTTTTATGAAGGTTGTTGATGTGTCATTACTAAACCCAAATGATATTAGCAAGCATGGGCTACAACTGGTTGATCCAAAAAAGGGTCCTTAGATTTTCATTAAAAGCAAGCCCCTAGAGTAAAATGAATCTCATAAAAGACCCTGTTAGCTCCTGATTCTACAAATAAGACATGAACAAGAGCAAAAGCAATAAAACAACAACATGGAGTATGATAGAGACATCAGCAGAAGAAACACATCAACTAGCAATCGCAGCATTGAGACGACTACAAAGTGTGGCACCCCCATATGGAAACACCATATGTCCTCATCAATACAACATACTAATTCATAATACATACCCACACACAGTCTGCAAAATTACACATACAACAGCACACAGTAACACACACACACACAGCGTCATGCACTAACATAAAGTCAGCGCAGACACACACACACACACACACACACACACACACACACACACACACACGGCATGCACAAACACATATGAGCACACTCAGACTCACACACAGTTTAGTTGGTGTAATGACCCATTTGGCATTGAGCAGCATCTGTTTAGTAAATGAAGACTTGTAGTAGGGATGTTAGTAATTTTCTCCCTGACACAGTGAGCAAACAGGGGAGGCAGGATCCTCTTTAGCACTTACAACCAATGGCCTGTCCCGCTCTACCACTGCGTTGTCATTCTTCTCTCTCCTCCCTATCTCTCCTGCCACTACCCACTGTACACTACCACACACAAAAAGCAGGAACGTCTTGAAAAAAAGTCACTAAAAAAACTGCCCTCCACTCAAACTTCTACAAAAATAAGACCACAAAAGGCACAATGAAAGTCCTAGAGTCACTGACAATGAAAAACGATTTTTCCACACGGAAGCAAAAAGAAAAAACACATCTGCCCAAATTATCCTTTCAGTCATGTTACTTTTTATATTTTCTTTTCCCTTCTTGCTCTTCTCGAGGGAGGATCAGGCAATGACAGCCTGTACTGTCTGCTCTGTCATTATCAGCCAGGAAGCATTCTGAAGAGAATGATGGCGACCTCCTGCAGAGAGAAATGGCTTTCCTTTTCATCATTACAAAGTTAAAAACATAAAGAACATACAGTAGCAGCAAAGGTAACGACCTGTATCCAGCAGGCGAGCAGGGCAGGGCTCCATTTAATGGATGCAAGGCACACGTAATCCATTTGCTTATAATATGGTTCATTCTTAAAAATACCCCTGTAGAGTGCACAAAATATTATAAGCAAGAATGCCATTGCACAGCTGTGCATTGTTGTTTAGCACAAGTCTGTCAGTGGCATTATTCTCTACTTTTGAAACCAGTTTTTCTGTTTGCTCCTCTTGCTATTTTCTGCTGCAAAGTCCCAATTTACCCACAGGAATCAGTTAACGTTCATGCATAAACGGGTTAAAGGATTTAAGAATTATTAGACTTCCTCAACTTGGAAACTTCATACTTTACTCAGGAAAACCAACGGTACTTTTTTGCTATTTCCTGCTAAGTTAGTGAGATGACAAAGTGTCATTTTGTATTTTAGGACACTCCAAATATATAATCATACTCATACCATGACTACTTCTCAAACTGTGTTCACATCATCATAAGGTTAAGTCATCTTTACCAGTGAGATAAGTGGAGCCTTAATGTTTATAGATTTATGGCCTGGTCACGGCAGAAAGTAGCACAGCTGTGCAAGTTCATCTGTACACCCTCACGAAAAAGGTGGTGCTAGAATCCTGCTAACTTTACCACTCGCAGAGCTAGTTAGTGAGTTAGTTAGCCAGCTGGGGACATGCTAGTCAAGTCAGTCACGATAGTTAACTCTCAGATTATTATCAGTTAGCTAGCTAGCTCAGTTCACATTCACACAGTTTATTCAAGAGCCGTATTTGTACAACGACTCATAGCTGTCTGCAAACCATTTATTTATTTTGTCTGCAGGAGCAGATTCACTGATTGTGGTGGTTCCACTGAAATGTATTGATTTTGCGCTGAAATTTTGCTATTTTAAAAGTGTGTCTGTAACTATGTTTAAAGTGTCCTGTTAAACCATTTTAAAGCCACCATGTCTAGAATTTTTCTGTGATTACAGCATCTTTCAAATTGCAGTGCTGCTGTCTATTTGTTGCTGTCAGGCCATTCATCTCAGTGTCTCTGGATCAGATTTGTTGGAGGGAGGGGGTAATGAAGGTACATTGCTGTCTGTAATTTTGTATTTATTTATTTTTTGCTGCCACTGGGAGTCACCGAAGTCAAAAATTGTCAGTATTTTCCCCTTGGCATAGAGTTAAATGTTCAATTCAACAGGAATTAACTAACGTTCAATGTAATACGATAAGTGCAGTAAAACATAGTAAGTGAAGTTTAAAGAGAGGTTATTCACATTTTTTCAGTGTGGGTGAAGCCACACACAGGTCAGAGGTCAATGCTATACCAAATGCACCTTTAATTGGCAGCATTGTGTAAGCTGTCCTTTGACAGACACACACACTCACAGACATGTAGGCCCGCACAAGCAGACAAACATATAAGTGATGAATGTGCACCTACTTTCACACACACACACACACATGTGCACACCTACAAGAGTAGTGTGTACTGTAAGGGCAACCTGACAGAACTATGAAACAAGGCTTGTTGTTGTGTGTGCATGGGCATGGGTTGGTGTGTGTGTGCTCCAGCCTCAGGTACTAACTCTTATGCTGGACCTTTAAACTAGATGTCATCTAAGGTCACACACTGGCAACAATGAGAAAGAGAAAGTAGGAATGAAAAATGGGAGGCTATCTAAGAAAGTGAGGGATGGTAAGGAGAGAAAAAGGAAGATAATTAAAAAAAAGGGAAAAGATCAGGGTCAGGAAAGAGAGCACTGGAGGGGAAAGAGCGAAGAAAAAAGAGACGGGTAGAAGAAGTAAAAATAAGGAGTCTAAATGGCGATATGATTTATCACCTACACACAGGGAGTGACCCTGATCCTCTCAATTGTTCCCTCTTTTCTACTATTTCACTCCCTCTTCTTCCTCCATCTCTTTTCCAGGATATTCCAGGGTCTTAAAATATTGTAAATGTGAATCAAATCGCATGATCAAAAGTATGATCATGAGGATATTAACCCTTAAACGGGCAAGGACATAGAAATGATTAAGAAAGTTGTTATTTTCATTGTCATTTTCTAACACATTAGGGTATCTATCTTCACTCTGGCCCATCTTCTCAATTTTTCTCTCTTGATCCATCATCTGAATCTGATGAGCCATTTGTAGGCAAAACTGCTATCTGGACCTCTCCCTTCCCTCAGTAATAGACGGTGTTCACCAATTATTTGTAATTGAGCTTCAGCGGAATGGAATAAAACGTACTAATTCATAAATAAAATCCTAAATAAATCCCCATTTCAACATTATCTTGTATTTATTTCCTGACTGTAAAGGACTCAAAACAATACTGAGAATTCTTGTTTTTTTATACCCCCTTTTGGGCAACTTATCATCAGACATACAAACATTGCAACTCATATTGCCAAAACTTTACAAATATATTTTCAAAATATAATCTCTCCAAAATTGTAATCCTGCAAAACTTTAGATTTAGTTATATTCTCACTACAAGCAGACATATGGGTTAAAAAAAACAACAACAACATAAACAGTCACATGACTGCAGTTCTTCCCGCTGAAACTGCGACACTTCAGTTTAGCTTTTCACATGTCTGTAACTACCAGAATAAAAACCTGTTTCACTTGTTACCACACTGACTTCAACATCTCCCTCCATCTCTCTTTTTTCCTTTCTGTATCCCGCTGTCATCTGCTCCCTCTGTCTCTTCCTCTCTCCTTGTACAATGTTCAATAGTTGTAAATCAACCTTGCAGCATGTTTCTCTGATAACATGAGACATTTATGAATAATAAATGACTGTTCTCCCACTCCCTATTACTTATTGACATCTTATGTCATATTAGAATAAATGAAGGGGATAAAAAGGACTGGCAGGTCATTATGATCATATATTCTCCTTTTGTAAGTAGGTGATTGTTTTACTTACTTGAATGGGAGATTTGTAGTTCCCATTTGCCATTTATGTGTTTCATAACCCACTGAACTGATTGTGTCAACTTTCTATTACACATTTTGAAAGCTCCTTGTGGTGAAATTGGGTTGCCAGAGAAACAAATCGAAACGTAGAAATGTCACAATTGACAGTTAATCAACAAGCAGCTGTCATGACAAAGGAGAAAAGTAGATTATCTTTTTCTTGGACAAATCCTGCCATCCAGCACCTGACCTACAAGCCACTGGATTGGCTTATTTTTGCCTATATGGCCATTCATCATGACATATACTATAGAAAGATCAATCTCGGAACCGGCCGGGCAACGGCCAATGTTTCGGGCTTCCGGTGTAGCTAGCGAATATCCGGATAACGGATATCCGGGCCAAGACTTCCTCTTCCATGTGCCGGCCATTATTTAGAGTCCGATTGGCAATCTCGGAACTCATCAGCTATCGTCTGACGACAGTTTGAATGCAGATACATTTTTTTAAAAAGCTAATCTCTAGAGATTCTGAGATTGATAAAAGGCTAAATCGTCGTCAGACTATAGCCGATGCCTCTATTGCATTTCAGCCAATGCGTTCCGCCTCTTTTGCTCTCCACACGGACTGTTTACCTGCATTCAACCAAAGGCCACTCAAACGTGATTGTGATACTCGGACTACAGACAGACTACAAACAGAAACCAGAATGCTTCCGATACCAAAATCTTGTCCCTTGCCTACAGATTATACATTTATATGTAAATATCTGTTTATAGAGATTATAGAAGGATTGACAAAATAATATAGTGTGGGTAGTTATTATGTTCTTTATCCGAAATAAGCTGTTTTTGTCTTGTTTTTTGAAGAGGGACAAAACATAAATCCCTGATTTTTGTTTGTTTGTTTTGAAACCATCCATAATTAATTTAGACCCATTAGCAAAAGTTGAACAAGTCCAAGCGGTGGTGACGTTTCCTATTAAGAATTATTGTGTTGCTGCAAGTGTACATATGGCCGTGGCATGACATGCCCCAAAGGCACAGAAAAATCAGTCAGTATCAGTCCACACCCACAAGAGTTCATTTAAATTTCAACAACACCAGCTCTCTGAGCTCTCGGAACACCTATGGCTGTCACATGCAAACCCACAGACAATGATGTTTCTTTCATGAGGATGTTGATGATCACAGTACTACATTTTAATGATGCGATGATGTGTTTGAGGTAGCAAAGATGATGACATGACGGGTGCTTACTGCATTTTGGGAAAACATTAAAACTCTAACACATCATCAAGGGAAGTGACGCCTATACCATTTGTGTTGTATGGAAATATCACTTGCACCTTTAAGTTTGTGAGGCATGACAATTCATTATTGACCTTGGAAATGGTATTTTGATCAAAAACTCTTAACTCAAAGTCCCCTTACTAGCATTTTCTAGAGATTTCAACTGCATCTCACAGTCTTCTTCAGCAGATGAAGTTTGCTCAGTTGTCATGGAGCTATGTCACTTGAGCTACAGTATTTCTACTAATGCAAACAGATACAGTCTGCAGTTTCATCTAGTCAAAACTTCCATTAAAAGAAGAAAGATTTTTACCCCTCTGCAATTTCATTTTGTTACTTCTGTATATGCGATAGACTATGAAAGATCTCTGGAAAAAACTACTAAGTGGACCTTGAGGGAAGGTTTTTTTGTGACTTTTTGGCCAAAATTTCAAATAAACACTAGCTGTTGACACCATGCATAAGCAGAGGTGTAGAATAAAGCATGTCAGGTCCAAATATTGCTTCCTGTAAGCGATAAACAGAAAAAAAAAAGCAAGTTCCTTAAATAAGTAAAGTTTGGAACCAGTTTCATTTGAACGCCTTTGCTCATTACCCATCCAGCTACCAGGAGTAAAAATATTAATAGCTCAGAGTTTGATGTCTGTGTTGCCTGTTGGGGCTGTTCCATCTAGTCTTAGCGCCAAGGACAAGCCTGCAGTGTAGCAAATCACAGGAAAGGAAGAGCTTCATTTTTGTACCACACAGAGTTTGTGGGGGGTTTAGACAACAAAAGCACTTTGGTTAAGGTTTGGGAAAGGGATCATGGTTTCAATTCAATCTTAAGACAAGAAACACGTTGTGTCTCATTTCCACATTATGCTGTGTGTGTGTGTGTGTGTGTGTGCTGTGTGGTGTTATTACATTCCTTTCAAAACATATTTGCTGTTGCAAAATAGTAATGTATAAATGGAATTTCTAGGAAGCGGGTTGGCTGCATTGAGCTTTCTGACAGATGACTGTGTTGATTTTTGCCAGATTTAGCACATGTACATTTCTTCAAATGGCTGGACTGGTTATGTCAGCTTCTTAACTCATTTAAATGGTAAAATGTTTATTCCATTTGTACCAGGACAGATGTAGGCTTACTATACCTGATATTGAGTTAACATCATAAATTGATATTTATAGATATCTTTGGAAGGGACCCCTAAAGAGAGCTCTGCCTCGCAATCCACCAAATATACCTGTCCTGCCTGACTGTTCTTACTGTCCTGCTCAAAAAAACCTGAAAATGTCAAATAGGACTATTTCCACTTTTTGACAAGAGTAAGGACTGTGCAACACTGTAAAACCTGTAGGATTATGATGATGGTGACGAACAATTTAATTATTCCAGAGAAAACTGATGCCCTCTCCTGAACAACCTGCCTCTGACTCATAAACAAGCTCTGTGAGAATTAACAGATAAACTTTCCCTACACATCCTGTCTTACTCTCCTTTTGGGTCATAAAATGACCCCTGCCAGGTCTCAGAGAGGACGCCAATGAAAGTTAAGTGACAGTGAGCCAATTTATGACCGCCACTAATCCCCCCTTCATCAATAAAGGGAACAAAGAACAGCAGAAACCGACCTTGGAATTCAGAGTCAAATGTTCTTTAACTGATATACCATGTTTATTTCAACATGTTGATTTTGATACTATTCCAGAAAGGAGATGTAAATTGGAATGTCGACTGTCACACCCAATGTGTGTCTGCTGGGGGGGGTTCTTCCCCAAACAACAAACAAAAGATATTCCTGAGCAGAATATAGACATAACACTGACCTGTGTTGATTTTATTTTACTTTCTCATTTGCTGTTATAAGTAAATGGATGCATCTATATATATATATATATATATATATATATATATATATATATATATATATAGGAACATATGTATGTGTATTAATAATAACAGATGTAACATGATTGATGATGATTTATGACATTTGCCTGGGTTACCAGTCTATTACTCATAAGGATGATTTCCTGTCATTCATATAATAGATGTTTAGTGTCTTTCAGCTGATAACTAATGAGAGTTTTAACATGGAAGCATTAAATTGGTAACAAACAATTGATTCTTTAGGAAGAAATTAGTACAGTACAAAATAATTAAGGCAGAACAGATCTGGGTTGGGAGTGAGGTGTTGTGCCGATGACATCACATCGTTGCCGCCCTGGACAGAAGATTATTAAAACAGAGAAAGCCCAGGCTAGTCTAAGTCTTCTCTCCACTTCAACGCTGTCTTGTCTTCAATACTTTGCAGACCCTTAACAAAGTTCCGTGACTGACCCGGACGGCGGCCTACAGGCCGTCTGTCCGGAGCCCAGCTCTCTTGCCCTCTGCCCTTGCAGTCCACGTTTCTCTTCAGACCCCGGGTGGGCCCGGGAGAATCAACTGAATTCCGAGCCGCACAGAACGCGTTGAAAGCCGACATCCAGCATGCTAACATGATGAAGTTAGAACTGAACGAACTGTGAGTTTATCAAACTCTGAAAGCCATCACGGCTGCAGAACACCCAGCCAAGTGGGTCAAGTTGTTTGTGTGTTGTTAGTTGTGTGTGTAATAACTGTTTCATGTAGAAAGATTGTTGTCTTTGGTTTCTGTAACTTACATTCAGTCACGTTTACGTATCCATTCCTTGTTTTACCTCTTGCTACCTGATTTCAGGTTAATTCCTTTACAAAGCTAATTGGTGCATTATCTCCTGACTGATCAAGAGAAACGGCTTAGTGTAAAACTGAGATACATTTTAACTACATGTTAAATGGTGGAGAATGTTAATTAAATTGCTGCTGCTTCGTATTCACTACATATTGATACAGAATGCAGCACGTAGATTTCCTACAAACCCATTAGGCAATCCATTTCTAAAGATCGCCCCCTCTTCAGAAGGGAACAGCGCCAACTCATTTTGCACTGCAGACTCAGTGAAATAAACAGGGAGAGAAGAAAATAACTGTTGCGTTTCAGAAGGCCAAATCCCTGAGCATGAGTAGACTAGATGAGCTTCAGGACACAAGCTGACATTATGTTTCATTTCAATAACAATGCCTCCGTGAAGTTGACTGCCTTAGCAATATCCCCAGTGGGAAATACACTCACATAGCCTACACACACCAAAACAAACAACATGATGTTTCACTTTGCTTCTACGAATAGTTAATTGACAGGAATCAATTCCCTGTACGTTGAATTTAACACAAACTCTTCACCTTAAAAAGCAAAGGTTTAAAAGGAATTTCCTTCGTGTGAGCAGAGCAAACACACACACACACTCTCACACACACAGAGTTAATTTTCTGTGATATTCCCTCTGCTTCCCTTTTAAAACTGGCTCTATTGACACTACAATGTTCCACTGGGACCACTAAGAAATCATGTGCAGGCAGATTTATTGCACACACACACAGACACACACACACACACATACACTGCAATGAGAGAATGTGTTTATCACACCCTCTCACACCCACACAGGAACACACTAAAATGATACATTATGATGCACACACACCCACACACATACATGGCAGTGTTTATTGTGCAAACACAACATCTCTCACACATATGTACACTCTTTCCTCTTCCACAAAGTGAGACACACACAATGAAATACAGTGTAGTGCAATATTTGTGCTGCACACACACACACACACACACAGTTGCAGGGGGGAAGGAACCTATTTAAATGCTAAGTAAGCGGTCTCTCCCTTTTGGGGCGATGTGATTATACAGCCGATCTCATAAGCAATGCTTCACAACTGGATTTGCACATGTAGAACTTAATTACGAGCAGCCTCGCTTCTCTCTGTGTGTCGTATTCATGGGAGTATATCTATTGAGAGAGGTGGGATTGAAGCTATTACCTCGCTTCTGTCTGTCTGTGCGTGTGTGTGTGTGTGTGTGTGTGTGTGTGTGTTTGTAAAGCCAATCTATCAGCAGTTTAGCCAAGATTAATGTTTACATAAACAGGTTTGGGCTCAGTTGCCAGATTCTCTTTCTTAACTCTCTCTCTCTCTCTCTCTCTCTCTCTCTCGTCATTTTTTCCCCCTCTCTCCTTCCTCTGCCTTTGTTTTAATGTGAGAGTTGGACTCACACACACGCACACACTCCGACAAATGTTGCTGGTCAAAATAAGTTCCAGTGAGTAGACAAAATGGGGTAAATGAAGAGTAAGCAAAGAAAATGTGATTACTGAATAAACCGGTTCCATCGCAGTGTTTTCCCATACCAGTGGAGCATCATGGTTAGTGATGGGTACTGAGAACAACTGACAGACAAGAATGTCGATCCAGACGACCAGCTGTACTTGGTGTTTAGTGCATATTAGCAAATGTTAACATGCTAATGTGCCACTTAAATGTGTTAGTTTATGTGTATGCACTTTAACTTGCATGTTCACAGACACCCCCCATTCAATGTAACAACTCTACAGACAGTAAGCTGTAGCTAGCTAGCAATGTACCTATAGTGTGTGTGTGTGCAGAGTGTGCCTGAGCTGTGTTAGTGTGACAGCTATTTATTTTTGAGTTATTTATTTATTTACAGTTATTTTCCTGCAGACCCCTTTTCTTTTCTTCTTTGCGCCTCCTGTACATCAATGAAGGGAAATTGCTGTTGAAACATTTTCATACATTTGTATTGTTTTGGAGTGCCACCGCCAATGCAGCCTGTCCACTTCCCCGGCTCAAATCAAATCCTGAAAATAATGAGCCAAGTCTGAGTGGTACTTTGACTTGAGTCTACCGCAAGTCAAGGTACCACCCATTATCAGATAAAACAGCTTATTCATTTTAGGGAGCACCACCAGCTTCGGTTTAAACACTGATTTACGTTTCTTCTACTGCAGGAGAGGTGCCACAGTCTTCGTTTGAGAGCACTGCTACCTTTGTTTCGCGCCGGTTTGTTTACTTGTCTCTGGTACTTCTGAATGTTGTTTTTTAAAGTTATTTATTTCTGTTAACTTCTGTGAAGCCGCAGGAAAGCAGCAACATAACTTCCAGACATTAAGTTTAATTATTTCTGCCAAAAGGAAAAACCCACTTAAAACTAACAATCACTTTCACAAAATGTCCTTTTTATCGAACGATGTGATGGAAACCATGGAAACTATTTCATACGTAATAACAACAACCTCCATCCATCCATCCATTACCTAATCCTGCTTATCCTGTACGGGGTCGCAAGGGGCTGGAGCCTATCCCAACACGTATTGGTCAAGACGACCCGACAGGTTGCCAGTCTATCACACAGCTTCACATATTGACGCCTATGGGTCATTTAGAATCTCCAATTCACCAAATCTGCTTGTCTGCTTGACTGAATAAGGCTCTCTGTATCTGTATCTTTTTATTACCGTCAACAAATCCAATGACAAGACTGATGAATTTATTCTACTAACAAATACGGTCTGTGTAGCCACAGCCTCATGTTGCCAGTTCCTCCACGTCACAGAACTTCGCCGTGACCCAAAATCAAGTAGAAACGCTTAAAAGAGCCACCGTATCTTTGTGCATGCATGACGCGTTCCTATAGAGCAATAAGCATGGCTAGCACAGTGTCAAGAGGCATGTGCCAGGGTCTGTGTGCAAACTGCAGTGGCACAATTACAAAGGCTTGCACTAGAGCACAGGCGCTGGCACAAAAGGTACGCTGTGGCCATCAGAAGGATCACAGCATAGTCCCACCTCTCCAAGTGAATCTGCTACCTTTTACAAGCATCAGCAGACCAGACAACTACCGCAGGGGCTGGACACCTCCCACAACTGCCCGTAAAATCAGCACTTCATACATATTATAATTACACAGACTGAGAGTTTAACTTCAGTATTATAATCTGACTGTTGTGCTTGCATGGATCTGGCCCCACTTTGTTTATTGTTTAAAAGACCCTATAATCAGATTTGTCATGGTCAGAGACACACATACATTTCTGTAACCCACTGATCTGAGACATATTATCCCTGAAAATTATAAAGTGGCAACCAGAACACAGAGAGCACCTTCTCTGGCAAGAAAAGAGACAATTTGAGCAAAAGTCTTCCAGCTTTATTCAGACTGTGGCACCGTCAGAGTCACCAGAGTCAGTGCCAGTGTGGACTCTCTGGCCGAGGAGGAGGTGCAGCTCAGCATTATAATGTTCCAGCTGCAGCCAACACAACCTAGCTACGCAGATAAACTTGTTTTACAAATTGTCTTTTTTGTCTGACCACAACTTGCCACAGCGTAGAGCATATAATCAAATTCAGTCATGATTGCTAAAAAACGCAATTTTCAGTATCATCAAATTAATCTATTCATTTTTTTTTTTCACATCATGTAAACGGTAGCACTCATAAATCCCTCTGGTAGTTTGGACTCTGGTCCAATGAAACTAGAAAGCCTTGAATAAAGCCATGGCTGCTATGTAGAGAGGCTGACGGAGATAAATGGAGAGAGAGAGAGAGAGAGAGAAGAAGAAGGAGAGAGCGAGGGAGGGAAGGAAAGAGAGCTAGAGAGCAGGACACTCGGGGAAAGAAGAAGCCTCCATTGTTTCTTATTTTCACAGGCACACATACACACACACACACACATCGTTTCTATTTTCTGTTGCACTGAGGGGACTGCAAACGAAGAGCCCCCAGAGGACAAGCAGGTTAACCTGTCGTTTTAAAGCCTACACACACACACACACACACACACATATACACAGGGAGGATTCATACAGTTCTGAATGTCTTCGTGGAGAAACACAGTCAGCAAAAAAATAATTATTTAAGTGTCTTTCCTCTTCTAGAAACATATCATCCGTAGAACTGGACTAACCACATTAGAAAATAGAACATAATTTGGTCTAAATCAAATCCCAGTAGTTGAACCTGGGAGATGTCCTCTTCCAGTATTAGAAAAACTATCAAAGGTATATCCAAGCTATAAATGACAGCGTGCAACAACATTTAGAAAGTTGAATTTGTGGCTTGACACACAGACCCTTTGGGCTCTTACGTCAAATGAGCTTGATTTCTGAATAAGTAAACGTACTAACGATGGCATTTAACTGGCTGTGACGGTGTCGTGCCTGTTGGCTTTAATTGCTCCACTGTTGATTTGAAGCCATTTAAACTGGCTGTGACATGTATAATCCCTGTTGATTTAAATTTAGTTGTGGCTGTCTTTGATCAGAGCCGTGCCTTGGCACCTGTCACTGAAGCAGCTAAGAAGTCTGACAAGAAGTACAACCTTGCGTAAGATCTGCACAGCAAACTGAGCCGTGTTCAGCCCAGGTGATGATCTTCAGTGATGTTTTGTGGGACTGTAAAAAATTGTACGGAAACCAGCCTAACAAAGTAACAATATGCTAAGGGGATCATTTCAACAGCAAAGTAACCAGAGTCCGTAAACATAGACAGAACACCAGTGCAACCAATTCCAATCAATCCTGACGGGACAGAAGCATCGAAACGAGACTATGCAAGCTTTGCACAGCCGTCACTGTGGCCACATGTAACATTACAGGATAATGATGAATACTAAAATGTAGTGGAAGAGCAGCACAAGCAGAGAAGAGTCCTAAAGTCAGTGAACTGACTCAGTAATGTCAGTAACACAGCAATATCTGAAGTTTGCTAACATTAGCAACCTTTAGCCTAACCTAGCTACTGGTCATACCAGACCAAGTACGGCTGCAGCAGCATTGCCTCAGAGGGTGATTCATTGAGAAAGGATGCGTTTTATCACTTATGAATACAACTTTTCATTTGTAAGAGAAAGAATGTAATGACTTTTTCTTTCAAGAGTTACATAGTCTCACTTTTAAAAATACTGGAATCAGAGCTGTGGATGTGTTGAGTCACAAAAACTTTATACTCAACTGCCCCTTGACTTTGACTTAAACACAGGTGACTTGTGGCTTCACTGTTACTTAAGCCTTTTTATTTGGAATGACTTAATATCACAAACGTTTTTAAAATAAGGCTTAAAAAGTGTGCAGCGCATTAACGCTTCATTTTCCTGACCACAGATATATACTTTGAATCATTCTGACAGCAGCCAATCAGGCTGCGCGAGCAGGTGGAGCTGCACCCTGATCCAGATACATGGTACACTGGTGGTACATTTTATGAGTGGATCTATGAATGAAATTGTCCGACTTCCTGTAGATATCAATGCAGGACCATGATACGTATCCTGGATCAGGGCTAGAGAGAAAGGTGCATTTGAGTTTAAGTTTTAGACTTAGACTAGAGGGACTTGCTGGTCTTGACTTGTGACTTACCTGTCTTGAGGCCTTGACTCAGGCCTTAATAGCCAAGACTTAAGACTTACTTGTGAATTGCAAAACAATGACTTTGTCCTTTGCTCTATACTGTCCTGAAATATGTCAAGCAGCTCAGAAACTAAAACATTCAAACCACGTGACATGGAGAGCCAACATTCTGCATGTTTTCATTCAAACACGTGACTTCAGCAGGTGATATCACTGGTGAGTTCTTGCTCTCTACCTGAAGGAGTACTAATCAGTGGGTGAAGTCTTTGGTTGAAATGAAAACTTACAGGCTGTTGGTTCTCGCAGTTACTAGCAAGGACTGATCTGAAAACTCTTGCTGCTGGTGCGCTAAGGGACACTCTGACATCTGAGTTTTACTGTCTCCGTATTCTTCTTCTTCTTCTTCATTTTATGGCAGAAAAATTAAGAAAAAACTTTTCTTCAAAATATCTTTTAATTAATAGTGTAAATAAAAGTCTGTTAGACTCAGATCAAGTCTCTGCACTCAGTATAACATCTACAATACAGCATTACATGTTCTATAGTCCTAATCACAAATGATATCCTTCCTGTGTTGTGTTGATCTGTTTGAAATAACGAGTCCTGTAAACCCAGGTTTAATGTTTTCGAACGGCAACCTTTTCAATAAAAAAAAAAAATGGCTAAATACACGTTATAGTTTTCACAATGTCCATGTTTGCTTATCGTTCATCTTCTCCACCTGATTAGCTCAACAATCTTTGGTCATCAGATGTCAGAGCATCCTTGAGTGCACTATTTACTCACAACTGCATTACCACACAATAGCATCGCTGATCTCCAGCAAGTTTCAAGTGTTTGCAAGTTGATCACAATAGCTGCCTGAGAGGTGGGAAATCCCACGAATCTAAAAAGTTTGTTTGCATGCCTTTGGAACAAGTCAAGTACAGTATACATTTACCATATACTGATAAAATGTGAAAAGCACAAGTGTTATGTTATTCCATTTGCAAGCTCTGCAGTGTGCTGGTGTGTGTTACCTTTAACACACTCGTCATGAGCTAAATACCAGCCTAACCACTTCTTTCAATATTTTGTGGGTAGAAAAAAGTAGAATCAGCAGATAAACGCGTCGGATCAGTTTTGCAGGACGCTGATCTTTGCCATATTATGGCTGCTGTTTTAGCAGGCTGGGGCTGCACTGTTGCTGCTGTGTACACTATTGCTCTATTTGATCAGAATCCATAGGGATTGGCCTGTCAGACCATGTTAAGTCAACTAAGGATAGGCTACGCACACTGGTAGACGTGCTGAAGGGTGAACTGGAGAGTCACAGTGAGGAGGAGGAAGAGGAGGAGGAGGAGGAGGAGGAGGGGTGAGGGGCAAGAAGATAAGAAAAAGAAAGGGAAATACATAGAGACTTACAGGGATAAAAGTGGAACAGATGCTTACAGTTTATTGTTCTACTTCGTATACTATATGTTTTTTATGTTATTCCATTTACAACCGGGTGCTTCAGCAGTGTTTAGGATTACTATTAAAATACTGAATATTTACTCTACTTATATAGTACAGCAGAATACTGTCACAGTAAAAGGCTTTAAAACAATATTTACATAACATAACTGATGCCTATGAAATCAGTCCTCTGAGGTATCTATTTAACAAATTCTGATTGTTGACTCCTTTTGTTCAGTCAAGTTAGACTGAGTTGTTAGTTAATTTAGATCAATATAATGCGACGCGATTCAATAGCACCACAAGCCTCCAAAATAACCATAGAGTTCAATCACTCACTTTTCTGAAATAGTGTCAACATAACTGACTGGCCAGATGCAACAAGTCCTCGTGCCTAAATGGCGAAAGAGGTTGGTTGTTAATGGCTCACAAAACACCCCGTTTGAATGTTTTGTTGAAGCGGCGCACCCATCGGTAGGACAAAGACGCACCGGCAGTGCTTTTTGTCAATTTTGGAAGCAAAAACTATTAAGGGCAAGATTGTGGTCTTGGTTGAGATAAGCCAAGATTGACTGTTTGTAGGAGAAAGGACCAGAAATCGTTGGTGTCGCAATTATGTGCATTATAAGCATGTCAAGTTGATTCCTGCTTGTCAACTGGCTTCGAACGTAGTAGATCATTTTAAGAGTCTGCAGTCATCCATCTCTGAGGCTTTACTTGGACACAGCTGTGCTTTGGATAACATCAGCATGCTAACATGTTCACAGTGACAATGCAAACATGTCGATGTTAACCAAGTATAAAGTACAATGTTCACCGTGTTCAGCGTGTTAGCATGCTAATATTTGCTAACTGGCACGGAACACAAAGTGCAGCTGAGGCTGACTTATTTGGTCATAAACCAAAGTGTTGGACAAATTTGATCTGATGATGGCGCTGGATGAAAAGGTAAGGGATAGAGGAAAAGGCAGACGATCACCAAAGTCATTAAGAAATTAAATTTAAAATTTCAATTTGTTGGAGGTGCTAGAGGAAAGTCAGTAGGATTCATCTTACCAATATTTCAGTCTGGACACAAGTGGTGGACTGACCGACCGAACATTAGACAAACCGACATTGCGATCCGTAGAACCACACCAGAGGACAGTCAGCATTGGTACAACCAGTCGAAGCTGTTTGATCAAATAATCAATGCTGCTGTTTTTCTGGTAAGGACAGTCTGACATATGTATGTACAGTATAAACTTGTTTACTTAATAACATTTAATGTGATTTAATATACTATAGTTGAAGGAAGACAAAGAAAGAGAGTGAGTAGTATCCTTTGATATATCTTCTGATACCAGCACCCTGTGTGTGTGTGTGTGTGTGTGTGTGTATGCTCTGTTGAGTCCAGATTATCTGAGCTGTGATGTGTTCCTTACAGGCACAGAACTGGCCCTGTTCCCATCACTAGTGATGTGTGTTTCAGTTTGATGGGGAGAATTCCCCCTGAGCACCCCACCCCTGCACTCCCACCAACACCAACCCACAAACACACACACACACACACACACACACACACACACACACACACAGTCAGCAAACATCGCATCAGTTATTATAATTGATAAATTAGTCTGTTGTGTGATGCAACAGCTCTGTTTAACCCCAGAAGACCTCTTTCCATTTGCACACAAGAGAGACATTACAAATACATGAGGTGATGTAGATGCACACACACACACACACACACACTTTCTATTTCTGCTGCTAACCCTATTTAACCATGTCCCTACTGATAGAAGGGGAAAGATGTAATATGTTTAAAGACAACCATATCCTCCCAGTTCTTTAAAGTAATATCAAGCTGCTTCCTCTTTTGCCTGGGTTGTAAAATTATGTAATTTAAATACCATAAAATAAGCTTGCTGCTTGCTAAGGGTTTGTACTTTTAAGGTTTAACTATTAATTCTTTTACACAAAAAAATGTAAAGCTTATACAGCACTGTGACAACAAAATCTCCATTGTACTGGGCATGCACTGTGAAAGTCTATCGCTTTTCTAATGGGGTTTAAATGCAGGACAGTGTTTATGTTCCATCTTAACAAATGTAACTTCAAAAAGCCAGCAGCTAGACAAAATACTTTGGCATTGCTCCGTTGCCAAGGTTTCTTCAACTTTTCCTACTCAGGACGCAGAAGAAAAATGTAGTCTCACTCCGGGATCCAGTCTCATTGAAGCATATTGCCTCTTTTGTCAAGTGACGACACGCCAGAAAGAGGCCTGCGACCAGAATGTCTTACACAAGGACAGTTAATAGCTGCAATCCAGACGCTGTGACCGGCAAGATGAGTAATGCTGCGAGGGACACTGGTGTCTGCTTTCAGGGAGAAGAAACACTAAACCACTAAATGACACATGGGTCAATACTGGAGCCTGAAGGGTAGAAAGTATGTTGTCCCACAGGAGTCATGTAAGCAAATCACATCCATGACAATCTTCAAAAACTTTTTACATTTGTGTTGAGGTTAATTAATCTAAGTCAGAGCTCACACAAACACGCTCTTGGAGGTCGTCATGCGGCGTACACCAACCTTCAACTGGATGATCTTCAAACCCTCATGTCAGCAGGCATCCACCCTGCTGACTATGAGCAAGACACTGAATCACTGAATCCTTATCAGCTGCAGGGCTCCTATCTGAGCTGAGACTGACCTCCACAGACATGCGAACTGACCTACAGGCGCCATAACAATTCCATAACAACCATTATTTGTTGTAAGAGTAGCAATAGTAGTCATTTTAAGTCTTCCAAATCCTCCCACCCAACTTTTCTTCTATTAAAACACACCATATTCAGACAATTTTCTCTCCCAACATTAACCAAGCAAACAGAGCAGCAGCCCAGCAAAAGCTAGGCAGACTTTATCAACGTTGTACGTTATGTTAAAGAAGTTAAACATTTTGGGAAATACGCTTATTCTTTATCTTGCTAAAGGGAGATGAGAAGATTGATACCACTCTCATGTCTGTCTGTTAAATATGTAGCTGGAGCCAGGAGACGCTTAGCTTAGCTTAGCATAAAGACTGGAAATGGGGGTAAGAGCTAGCCCGGCACTGTTCAAAGAACTCATTAATTCACATGCTATATCTCATGTAGTCTCTGGACTATTTCATGGCTGGGAACCATGACTTCCTGGAATCTCTGCTGGCTGCCTTGAAACCTCAAGGTTACGACAAGATTCCAGGTGCCGGTAGGCAGATTTCTTTGGCCTTTGGACAAACCAAGCTAGCTGTTTCCCCTTGCCTTTATATTAGATAAGCTAACCAGGCTAATCTCCTGGCTCCAGCTTCATATTTATCTGACAGATATGATAGTAGTATTGATCATCTCATAATCATCTCAAATAAGCTTGTTTCCCAAAATGTCGAACTATTCATTTAACTCACACTACATGTTTTAATCACCCTTTCTAGACAGCCAAAATGTACCACTTCTATGCTCATAATTTTACATTAGATCGACCGGCCACACTGAATGTAAACACAGACGTTTTCTTCAAACAAGATGGCTGTGCCCTCAAAAATCTTGACTAAAAGGAGAAATGCAGCAAAGTAACAGAATATGTCCTGCTCTAAAACACCTAATGACAAACTGTTGAGGAAAACAACTTATAAATAAATAAATCCAGCTTGACTTGCATGGCCTTGCCACTTCTAGTCAGTCTCAATAAAATGTGCTTTGAGTTTTTCAGTATGTAATTAGCAACCAGGCTGAATGTATTTCTGCCTCTTGCCAAAATGCCATTGAGCAATTTCTTTCATATGACACAAAAATAAAGACTCTTTGATCATTTCAGCACGCATGACATTAAATTATACTAGAGTTTCACGGAAGTGTAAGAATTCCTTCATTGTATGACATCACTTTGATCAAATTTGCTCTTTGAAATTTTGCAATACACAAGTCATAATAGTATCACACATGCCAGGCGGCATACAGCTGATCAGAGGTTTCTATGTAAAACAGAAGACATATAATCAGAGCCTCAGAGAACCAAACAGCTCCAAAGAAACTAGGTTTAAAGAAGTGGAGAGAAGGCAGCTGGTTTTCCATTGGCAGCCACATACTTTATGTTTTGCAATTATTTTCAATAGATTTGAGCTTAATCATTATGGACATGAAACAGGGTCGTATGAGTAAATGTCAGCTGCCAATTCCAAAGAAAAACCCAAAAATGAATGCAACACTGGTAATGCTGAGGTTCAATGTTCTTTCTTGGAAACGGAAGCTGAGAAAACAACCTAACCTAACCATTCAGTAGTCTGCTTGTAAGTCATCTTTAAAGCACTTTGAGTTGCACTAACCTGTATGTAAGGTGCTATACAAACAAAGGTGCATACAAATAAAGTTTGATTGATTGAGTTGTCCTGGAGCTTTCAATCATATCACATGATCTTCAGCGCATAGCGTTTACCCATCTGCATTGTCAAATTTCCATTTTTTTCTGAGACAAAAAAGGACATTTGGACATCTAAAATTCCACTGGGCAAACTCCATCGGCTGAGGAAGTTCATGTGATATGATCCAAAAATGGACCTTGTGGTGAGATTGTTTCCTCGACCAAATCTCGGCTGTTTTGAGGTTTCATGTAAAGCTGCACAATGGTGGCTCCAAAGAGTAGCTTGAGGTGGTAAAGTAAACTGCACACACTTTAAATTGATCAAGCATGTCGCTTCAGTATGTAATGCTTCATGCAAGGCCAAGAGGTGTAAAACACCAGTAAGCAACACTTCGCCTTGAAGGGAATGCTTCCTTGCTGCTACAGCATTTAGGAAACAGTTTGTATTTGGTTCTGAAGTTTTCATTTGTCAGTTTTTCAGAGATTTCCAGTAAGAGACCATAAACTAGACCGCGGTAAGAATAATTGGTCCAAACAGGCTGAATCTACAATATTTCAAATTTACAGTAAGGCAGCTTATAGCTCTTCAATAGCATCCTCCCTCTATCTCTCTCCCCCTCTTTCTCTCTCGTTCATCCTGCTGTCCTCTCAGCCAGCCTTCCCCTCTCGTATATTTCCAGCGCCTCTCCGCGCCTCGTCATCCCCTCCACAATTTATGGATGTCCCTCTCTTCTCCCTTCTCTCCTGTCCTCATGTCTCTAAATCTATTCTCCCTTCTTAATTCACTATATCGCCTGTCCTCTCCTTGTACCACTCTCCCTTCAACCCTTTTCCTTTCTCCTCATCCTCCTTTTTTCCCCCAACTTTTTCCCTCCTTGTTCCGTGCTTCCTACATCCTTAACCTCCTCTTTATTCTAAATGTTTTGTCTTTCGGTTCATCCCCCTCTTTATTTGAATGGGTTCACTTCAGTTTAAATCTAAGAAAATCAATAAATATCAATTATTCAGCTTCGCAACAGTTCCACTGAGCTGGTTTTTACATGCAGCCTTTGTATAGATATGTAGATGATCACATGGGCAGTGGTATTAAAAACATTTGAAGAAACTACTGCAACTTCTGAAATCTGGTTCACTTTATTTCAGTGGCTTAGCAGGGATTCAGTATATCACAGGAGCACCAGGTGACAAAATGAATTAGTTTTACCATGAAGCAATTCTAATAGAGAACAGCAGTGACCCCCTCTGCACTGTGCTCCTCCTCTCTCATCTTCCCACTTTTGTTTCTCTTCGTCCTCCTTTTTTCTCCCCTGTCATCTGTCATCATCTCCTACTCTCTTTCCACCTGCCTGCTGTGAGCACATTTCTCCTCTTGCTTCTCATCCAGTCTTTCACCCCTTCTTTTTTCTTTTCTCCGTCTACTTGTTCTGTCACCGTCTTCTCTGATGGCGGTACATTTAGCCTGTTGTAACTGAACACCCCCTGCATCTTGTTTTTGCTGACCTCCAGTGGTTTAACGTCTCACCTTGCTGCAGTGATGTACAGGTGGATTCTGGGACCCACTGACGTCACAGATGGGTGTGGTTACAGGTGCAGCAGGCCGCAGCCAGCATTAAAGCTACCTAACTGTATGTAAAGTCCTAGCTCCACCTCGACCAGCTACAACAGTAAATGCAAGTGATTGATGTATAAACGATCTAATAATGCAGGTATTATGTGAAAATGTCACATGGGTTTAATTTTTCTGCAGAACAAGTACTTTTGATACTCTAAGGTCCAACTGAAATAACTGTTCGTCTGCTACAGCATAGAGTACATGTCTGCTCTGTAAATCACTTGTCCTGTGTTCTCCTTTGAGAAAAAAATCACAAACCAAAACTAAGAAAATATATTTTTTATTTTTTGGTTTCATTATGGCGCCCCCTAGTTTCGCATTAATTCGACAGAATGCCTTTTTTATGATGACACTCATGTACTTTTACCTTTGTAGGATTGTGAATGCAGTATTTTTTACATTTTTCTCTGTTTCCTCTCATCCCTGCCTGCCTGCTGTAACCCCCCCCACACACACACACACACACACACACACACACACACAAACACACACACACACACCACCACCACCCCCATCTTGGTAATAGATGGCCAGTGTTGGTCAGCGTGACGGAGGCATTCTGCTGCCAGTCCATCTACCTACTGGTCAGATCTATATATACGACAGCGGCTTCACACTATAAATCAACACACACACACACACACACACACACACACACACACCCACACCTGCAACCTCCAATGGGTGCTCGGTCCTTCTCCATTCTGACGATTGATGCCCACCTTGTTGCTAAACGGCCGAGATAATTAAACCCCATGCATCCCTCCCCTGTGTTTGTAGGTGTGTGTTGCATTGTAGCACACACACACACACACACACACACACACACACACACGACATCCACTCTATCTTCCTCTCTCCTCTCCTCTCCTCTCACACACACCATTACACTACAAACACACACTTTCTGTCATTACCCTTGCATTCAAACACACACATACAATCTCTGTTTCTCTGCACACACTCACAGAGAGAAAAGAGAGAGAGAGAGCGCAGGAGGGAGGGCGAGAATGCACCTGCTGGGCTGTAAAGCACTCAGACAAACGACGTCTGTGTTTGGGAAGACTTGAACAAATGGGAAAATTATACAGTCGAAGCAAAACGGCACCCTTTCACCCAAAGGTGCTTCACCCCAACCGGATCAAGGGAATCCTTGGAGCATAAATCCACTGTTATTTTTGTATTCGAGCGTGTGTCTAAGTTTGTACACAGATCAGTTTATGTAAAGGCGTGGATGGATTACTGAACGGGCCCTAACAGACACAGGGGCCCTTGACCCCTTGGGCCCCTGGACCAGAGCCTCTGGTTGGAGGGACTGTTAACATTTCTTTTTGGAAAGTTAATCGAACAACTACAAAGATGCGAAATGACCGCTCGAAAAACAACCACCAAAAGCTGTGAAAGCACCGCAAAAAAACGCAAAACATTTCAAAAGAGACAGAAAGCAACCACAAAGAGACAACAAAATGTGGCTGCGTGGTTTGAAGTTTGTCTCTTTCCCTCTGGGTGTCTTGTTCCTATGTAGGAGGAGTGGGGGGGGCCTTTTACATGTCTGTGCTCAGGGGCCCATTGTTCATAATAAGCCCGTGTATAAAGGTGAAAAAGGGAAGAGGAGGGATCATCACAAGGCAGATAAAAACAAATACTTAATAAAAAAACATATTTTCTGCATTTTGAGCTGGCTTTGGGTGTGTTTATTCCACACTGCATCTCTTGCTGAACGCCCCTGCTCTTCCCGTGGGAGACTGTCTTTCACCCATGATGCCCAGCTTTTAGCGCACTCATGTTACTTCATACACACGCATGAAGTGCGATGAATGAATATTGAGCAGCCCGGTGGCCTTACGGCGAGTTCAAGGGCGAAGAGTTAAAGACTTGATTTCTACCAGTGGAAGTTGAAAACGCTTCTCTGTTTTTCTCGGCTTCTCGCTAATTCATGGACACACACACACACACACACACACACACACACACACACACACACACACACACACATGCCATTAGACGACACGCACACACCCGAGCTCTCGCGCTCTCTCTCTCTCTCTCTCTCTCTCTCTGCCACTCAGTCTCTCACCTCTCACATACACCCACGGACCAGGCGCGCGCACATACACACTCTTTCTTCCTTTCTCTCTCTCTCTCTCTCTCTCTCTCTCACACACACACACACACACACACACACACACACTACACGTACACAAACAGCCCATGAAGTAAACTAATCACACTTGCGCGCACACACGCGTAAAATCGGAGCGTGGCCATCCGCTCACCTGGTGTTTTGGAGTAACTAATCCTGAATCCAAGCGACGCTGGTGACAGAATCTCGACCAGAAGAAAATGTCAAATTTTGCTGAAATAATCCCACCTCTCTCCTAGGTTTGTCTTCTCCGTTCGGCGCTGCCAATTTCTCAGCTCTCCAAACTGACAGGACGAAAAGATAGATAGCCTAAATGAAAGGATAGATGAGGTCGTTTCTTCTCCTCCTCTCTGCCAAAAAAAGAGGGAGAGATTTACAGCCTTTAACAGGAAAGTCTTGCTAGCTGCAAGAAGAATAAAAAAACCCTTTCCTCTTCTCTGCCAAGTCTGCTCCAATTAACCGCAGTTACGCTTCCTCTCCTTCTCTCTCCTCTCTCTCTCTCTTTTCTCCCCTCCGCCCTCTGTCTATCCCACTCTTTTCTTTCAGGACGGGATGTAAGACAGAGGCAAGTAGGTAGACCTCTGTGTCTCTCTGTCTCTGTCTCTGTCCGGGCAGTGGTGTGGAAGAGTCGCTCTACTTTGCGCAGCCAAAAATAACTTCCAATCTCCAAACTGGAATCCCGCGAAGCACTTGTAATAATTTTACAGTGGCAATTATGAGTTTATGGTCATTATTATAGTACTTTATGGTGCTTTCTGCCCTTGTGGCACCCTGTAAAATTCCTAGAGGGGCTTTAATGTAGCGGCAGTACTCATATTTTGACTTTTATGATATATTTAACGCTCATGTAATATTCCTAAAGGGACTGAAATAGTTGCTAGTACATATATATGATTTATTGTAAGGTTTACTTCAGGATACGTCTTTGTTTTAAACGTTAAACTGGGGAAATGGGCAGAAAATTATTTTAATGAGATAATCAATCAATAGAGTCCCACTTTGCAGGTATATTTATCAATCAATTAATCAATCCAGAGGTGCTGTTGCAGAAGCATCATGTCATGCCAAAAGAGAGCAGCTGCAGTGCAGGGTTCACTTTTCACGTCTTAAATCCCCCACAAGTCCAAGTTTGCCGGGTGATAACGCCCGACAGTCAGTCACATAAGCAGCTGATCCATAAAAGCAAGCAGTCCATATCCAGACAGAAGTTGATAATAGAAAATGTAAGGTTTCAGATCAAGGTCTCTCCTCTTTTCTGCTCTTTTTGTCCTAATCCATCCGAAAATACATTTTTGGAAATAAGAGACCACGCGTGTTCTCCATTTCTCGCCTCCTTTTCCTCCTCTGTTCTCTGTCCGTCTTTACTCTGCTCTCCCTCTGATCCCTTACAGGTCAGAGTGCTTTACCCTCCTTCTCTTCCCCTGAATGTGATCCCGAGCTGCACTTCTCTGCCAAAATCACAAAAAGGTCCACTTGAAATGACTTTTGGAAATCCTTTTTGCAGCGCCGGAGCGGCGGGAGAAGGTAAAGCGCGAAGCCCAAAGCTGCTTCTTTTGGGTTCTCCTCCAAGAGGAGTGGACGAGGAGGAGGAGTGAGTAGCTGGATATCCTTGCTTTCAGCTACAGAATAGAAAGAACGATGGAGAGAGAAGAAGAAGAAGATACGTGGAGTAAAGAGTCCGCTCCTGTGATTAAACCAGAAAAGAGAAACCACACTTTTGGCTCGGCGGCCGAAATAACTGGAGAGAAGGGGCGAAAAGATCAGTTGCGCCTTTTTTCCCCCCTTCCAGAAATAAAATACTTGCTCGTTTCCCTCAAATACTTCACCACCTGCCCAGGGAAGGATAGATAAGAGACACACAATCTGCCATTTCTGTGGAGGCTTTTATCCAAAGTGCCTTAAGAGAGTCCACAAGAGAGCGCAGAGCAGCCAGAGAGAGAGAGAGAGAGAGAGAGAGAGAGAGAGGGGGGGAGGGGGCTGTGGACAAAAGATAAATAAAATTAAAGAAATGTCCTTCCTCCGTGCTTGTTGATATTCAGACAGGCACGTATTTCCAGATGCCAGATTCCAGTTCCCTGTCCTAGATAAAGAAGAAATGACTATGTTGTTGGAGATAAGACACCAATAGAAATGAATGGCAAAGGCAGCCGGCTGCTTCCTTCAGCTTCTCTCATTCCCGCATGTGAAGGGCGCTGCGCCATCACACGCACACACACACCGAGAGAGAGAGATCTTTAGATTATCATCTTTTAGTGTAGTTGCATTTTGAAGTTTTATTTTGTTTGTAACACATTTTAAGTGTCTGTGTGTGTGTGTGTGTGTGTGAGAGAGAGAGAGAGAGAGAGAGAGAGAGAGAGAGACTGGTTTTAGCCATTTTTCTTGTTTTCATCTCATATCTTTTGCATCAATGATTTTTATTGACAGGAGCGAATGAAAATTTGGGAAAGGGTTAAGAGACAGAAGAGAAGGCAAGGAAGGAAAATAAGAGAGGAGTGTGTGTAAGAGAGAGAGAGAGTAAAAGTGTTGCTGTTGGGGTTTTTTGGTGTTTCAGGATGTTGAAAAGTGCCGCTTTGTTGCCCCCTTTTGGTTGTGGTGAGAAGTTAAAATCTTATCTAGAAACTGAACAACTAAAACAAAAACATAGAACCATACTATATATATATATATATATATATATATATATATATATATATATATATATATATATATATATATATATATATATATATATAGTGAATGAACAGATGAAACAGAGACATCTCAATTGAAATGGACTCTAAATGGCTCATGTAGACACCAAGATGAATATTTCAGAACTTCCAAATTTATATGGAGATGTGTAAAAATACAACACACACTGAGTTGATTAGAGAATGTCTGATTTTATTTATGGGATCCTTCAGATGGATCTTTTTCCTCCCAGGATGGTCGAACACATCACACTCTCCAGAAAAATGTAAATGAGATGTATTAGTTTTTCCCCGGATAGATTTATTCATACTCTCAAACCAAGTCTCTCAAAATCAAACAACATAGTTTTAGTTACATAGTAAACATGTAGTTACATAGTTTGTCTATCCCTCCAGAATGATCTTCAATATGGAGGACCTGAACTGCCAAAATAAAAATTAAACAAATAAATGACTCAATAAATAAATTAATATGCCATTAAATGCACCAAAAATAAAATTAAAATGAATTTAGGCATTCAATAATTTACAAAATGTTTTAATTTGCTTCTATATTTATTTACATTTGTATTAATTCCATATTTATTTCCTTTCCCATTTAATTTTCCATTTTATTTATTACATTGTTCATTTATTTATTTGTGTTAATGTATTATGTATTCATTTATGTATTTATGTATATATTATTTTCCCTTTGCATTTTCCCAAATTTATTTCCCCAAACTTATTTATTACTGTCTTTTCTTTTTACATTTCTGTATGCATTTCTTCTTCATTATGCAAATGAGGGGGACTGATGCCAAAAAACTAGTGCATGCATTTGTTACTTCTAGGTTGGACTATTGCAATTCCTTATTATCAGGCTGCCCCAATAAGTCCCTTAAGACTCTCCAGTTGATCCAGAGCATGTGTACTGACAAGAACTAGGAAAAGAGATCATATTTCTCCGATATTAGCTTCTCTGCACTGGCTCCCTGTAAAATCCAGAATAGAATTTAAAATCCTTCTCCTCACCTACAAAGCTCTTAATGGTCAGGCACCATCGTATCTTAAAGATCTCATAATACCTTATTACCCGTCTGGAACACTACGCTCCCAGGATGCAGGGTTACTTGTGGTTCCTAGAGTCTCCAAAAGTAGAATGGGAGCCAGAGCCTTCAGTTACCAAGCTCCTCTCCTGTGGAATCAGGTCCCAGTTTGGGTTCGGGAGGCAGACACCATCTCCACATTTAAGAGTCGGCTTAAGACTTTCCTCTTTGATAAAGCTTATAGTTAGCGCTGGCTTGAGTGAGCCCTGAAACATCCCTTAGTTATGCTGCTATAGGCCTAGACTGCTGGAAGACTTCCCATGATGCACCTCTTTCCTCTTTCCTCCTCTTCCTCTCCATCTGTATGAATTTTTACCCCATTATTGCATGTTACTAACTCGACATCTTCTCTCTCCCATAGTTTTGTGCTTTCTCGTTTCTCTCCTCTCTCCTTCTGTCACTTTCAGCAGGTTTTTCTGCCTCCGGAGCTGCAGAGTCTGGATCTGTGGTTGTGGGCCACCTGCTGCCCCCGTGTTCCTGCTCGACAACTGCTACTACAGTTGTTGTTATTGGCTCTGTTACTAATACTGACATTATTTTTCCTATAGCTGTCATTCCTTTTATTATTATTATCAATTTATTAACCACTACAATTACATTATTACTATTTTTAAAAATTCTAGGTGGTATTATCATTGTATTGTACGATCTAGACCTGCTCTATAGGAAAAGTGCAATGAGATAACTTCTGTTATGAATTGGCGCTATATAAATAAAACTGAATTGAATTGACTGTGTGTCATGGGGTTAACTTTTCACCTATTCATAAATAAATGAATAAATAAATAAATGAACAAATTAATAAATAAATTAAATGGGAAAGGAAATAAATATGGGAATTAATACAAATGAAAATAAATACAGAAGCAAATTAAATCAGAAATATCAATTTGTGTCACATTTTATGAATTATTGAATGCCTAAATTAATTTTAATATTATTTTGGTACATTTAATGGCATATTAATTTATTTATTGAGTCATTTGTTTATTTATTTTTGATTTTGGCAGTTCCCATCCACCATAGAGGGGAAACTGTGTCAAAGCCTGATGATTTGTTGATACATCCATCCACCCTCTGCAGACATCCTATTTTCCCCTTTGCTCGATGGACAAGAGTTATAATCACTATGGCCTCGATAAGTGTTTGTCACTTGAACATAAACTTATGTTGTTTTGAAGCATTTGATGAACCGACTGATGCAGTCTCTCTAAAATGATCCCAAATTACTAGTGGCATTGTCGCCGCACGATGCAATAGACATAATTTGAACGGTCAGACATTTTCATGGACAACTCACTCAGAAAGGATCTGCCTCACTAACCTTTGTGCAGAGAGGCACCATCTGTGTGTGGTGCCTCTCTGAACAAAGGTTGGTGAGGCAGATCAACAGGACCTGTCATGAAGGTGAGATTGCATGTCGGACAAAAAGGTGAGGCATTCAAAAAACATGAGGCTACATATATATAACTCTTCATCCAGGCCTCATTAAAAATGTGCATTTGAGCAGTCTTGCAAACAGTACAGCTGTAGCTCTAGGAGGAAGTATAATGAGTATTCATTAGTGCATGGGTTCAGCACACCATAAAATAAGTCACACTGAAAAAGAATGAGATGCATGAAATGAATTATGCACACTGGAGACTGTACTGTATACTTCCGAGGCTAAAATGTGCCAAGTCTGAGGTTACACAGAGTTGTACAGACAGTAAGTACTGTGAAATCAGGCAGATTCAAATGTATTAAATATTAACATACGTTAGGACAGACAATTAATTGCACAGTGAGGAGGTGTGTGCGGTGAGTCTTGTTAAAGCCGGTTATCTTGAATGATAGCATGTGTGAAGAGGCTATTGGCGTGGGCAGGTGATTTTGGGTATCACTGTCTGTCTCAAAATGGAAAGCTTTGGAACAGATGGTTTACTAGATATACAGGGTCACTGGCAATCCTTCCTGCCCTTTTCCTCACCCCGGTGTCATGCCGTTCCTAGATGGAGGGCAGCAGACAGCCAATGAGCCACTCACCAGTGCAGAAAATACGCTGGACCTTGTCCCCGCAGAGGAGACAGTCTATTTAAACTGGATAGGAATGTGTAAGAATGCTTATCATTAGCATTAGTGATGTCTAAAATTGGACAAAGGGACATCAAGTGGTCTTACTCTAAAGGAATAATTCATTCGAAAATGAAAATTCTGTCATTATCTACTCACACATGTCATCTGAAGCTTCTCCAAAAAGCCAATGACCCCAGGTTGAGTGTCAGATTTTAATAAACAGGTCCTGCTGCCAAAGTATTTTGAAGTCAATCAACCACAATCTGTGTCCAAAAAGCCTAAATTCACTTCAACAGTGGTCCTCTTGGTCACAAGTCAGAAAATGTTTCCGATAATAGAAATGAAATGGGAAAAAGGAAAGAAAATACAAAATGAGCTGCTAATTATGCACAGGTAACAATAAAGTGTTTGTGCTTAAAAGAGCATTTTTTTAAAAATCTGGTTTTCATACAGAGTTTTGTAATACAGAGTATTATAAGACTGTGTGAGGTACATATTGATGTTAAAGTAAAATCATTTCAATTAATTTAAAATATGCCACTTGTTATATGTTGCACAAGCTAGTTGGAGAAATGTTAACAGAATACGAGTCTACAGCCATGCTAGTGGCGCTACAAGGTTGTATACAACTTTGGTGCAGTGGCTGAGGTAAATGCTTGTGTCAGTATGCTAACATTCATCCAATAGTTGTCGAGATATTTCACTCAAAACCACAAATGTCAACCTGCTGGTGGCACTAGATAAAAAAGCGTGCCTAATAACTGTCGTACTGTAGGAAACACATTATGTATTAGGTGGCAGAACTAAGTTTGAGACTAAGGGTGAGTAGATGAAGACAGAGTTTTCACTTTGAGGTAAAACAGTCTCAGTGGGATTTGTTCTCATCCCATTTAAGCAATTTGGTGAAGGTTTTCCTCTGGAATTGGAATGACTCACTTGGCTTGACAATTGAGCTCTTGGTCTATAGGGGAAGATGAGCAGGCCTGTGGCTTCACATTGACATCAGGCCTGAGTGTTGAGTGCTCAGCAGTTGCGCTCGCTGACTATTGCTGGCAGGAACCTGAGAGACTCCCTTTCTAGTGATGATGGAGTCACTCTCCGACTGTGCCTTGGGTCTTCTTTTTAACAGAAGTTTAGATATGTCTGTCTGCCTCCAGCATTAGTATGTTGGAACCATCTGGGCCTTGAACAACAGCCAGAATCGGGGGAATTAACCTTTAATGGTGGAGTCAAAGAGGCTCCTCTGTAGTATGTATTCTCTCCTGTGTTGGGAGGGGAATTCATTCCTCCTGTTGCCCTGAATGAAGACTGCAGAGTAAGTATGTTTGGTTTTCATTTTTATTTTTTGTCCTGATAGTAGGCATGGCGTGCCATTTGCTTTTGCCTGAGGGGGGATGTACACAGCAGCAAAAATGACTGAAGCAAACTCCCAGAGTGAGCTAAATCGCTTGCAGAGAAAAAGTAACATTTTCAGCATGAGAGAGCCGAGTTGTGATTCAACAGGCGCAACTGAGCGCCACTTGTTTTGATATTAAAAACATATATCCCCCATCCCTTTTGTTTTGTTGTTGCTGATTTGTGAATCACAGTCCACCTGAATCAGCGTATACTCAGCTCCACTGCGCTACCAGAGCTGAGGGAGAACCAGTTTTCCTGGAAAGAAACTGAAGTCATTGTTAGTCCTGGTCAGCAGTTGTAATTTATTCATTTTGTTGCTTTGGGTGTGAACACTGGAGCGTGTACTCGAGGAAGGGCAGCATGGAAACTTTTGTATCCTCCAGCAGTGATATGCTCCAGTATGTTTTCTCCTTCTCAAAGCTCTAATTATACAGGTCTGGGGGAAGGAATCCACATCTCATCAGCAGCTGTTGGTTAAAATGTCCAAGGGAGAGCTCAGAAGTGTGGATAAAAGCCAGCAGGCAGAGTGTCAACTAGTATTCAGAAGCAAATCCACAAGGTGGATAAAACACATAATTTACAAGAAACAAATCTGAACTAAACTGCACACTTGCCAAACAGTTAATCAGTTAATGGAAGGCCGTGATTAGATTTAAGATTCTTTTGAGAGAAAGTGGGATTACTTGTGTTTCTCAACTAAGTTTAACGCCAGCGTTCCAGTGATTTCCCGGAGTCTTGTTGTCACCGTCATTTTGTCAGGCTCCAGGAAGTCACTGAACCCAGCCAAGAATTTGAATTAGGTTATGAGGTTGTTGTTGAGTCCATAGTTGCTGTCACTTTCACCAAAATCACCAATTTTTGGAAGCAAACCTAAATTCTTCACATAATGTAATCCATTATAAATCTTGAATGCTACCATTTACATCAAACATTTTCAAATAGCCCTGGTTATTGTTTTTTTTTTTTTTTTAAGTGCAATATATGCATACTTGCAGCTAATAAGGAGGACAGCAGATTAGATTTTAAGTTGCAGCAGTAGTGGTAGTACATTCTATCAAACGCTAACCAAATATATTTATTTACTTATTTTAGTGGTAAGAAACCACATACAATATTAAACATAAATGTTACCATTTGATGCATTGTGCCAGAGTTAGCTTAAAGCTAATTTTCACACTTAAAACAAGAGCACTAAACAAACTAGACAAGATACATAATACAAAGTTACACACAGTAGTACACCACACACGTGCACCGTGTCTCAAACAAGTGTGTGTAGACCAATTAAAAGCAAGGATATTTGTACAGAAAGCAAAACCAATAAAATGCAGAGTCAGTGGTTACAGAGTTGAGTATCTTTTAGCAGATTTTTCAATTTGGCTTTAAAGCTACTAATAGAACAGCAGCTCTTCATGTCGTCTGGTAGGGGCGTTGCAGTGAGTTGTGGCTTTAACAGCAAATATCCTAGACTGTAATTGATTTAAAGATTTAATTGCGAAACAATCTTTTATAAGATTGTACACTAAAGGGACGCTTGTTAACAAACCTGAATGTGACGAGCTTAAATTCGATGTTAAGCGCGACCAACAAACACAACACACTGCGGCGATGTTGATTGAGGCAGCAGCTACAGTATAAGGCAAAGGGGACTGGCAGCAGGAACAACGTTAATATAGATAACCAAAGGGGAACAAAAGTGGAATGAAAAGCACTGCTCACTGTTGGTCATAAATGTTAAAATTACCCATTCACCTGGAGATGAAAATATTACATGTGAGCCATGGCAATGTCTGCTATGCTGTTTTGTTAACATGTCTCCTTAATCATCTTTCATGTATCACATGACAATACTTTTAACAAATACAAGAATAAAAACATTAGTCAGACTCATTAAATCATTCTAATACTGTTGTTAAATGGGAACCAACCACAAGCATTCCTGCTAGTTTCACTTTAGGTCCCAAACTCTAGACTATGCCATAAGGTGGCGTTTCTTAAACTAGAGGGAACAAATAATGCCATTATCCACATGGCGTACAGTACAGTCATTGAAATCCCAGCTGAATAACCACACTTTCCAAATGACCTGAAACAGCTGAAAAATGCTAAATTATGTCCAATTGTGTTCCCTGCTTGACTTACTCTCGCGCACTCGGAGTGAGAGGCTGGGACAACGTTAATCGTTTGGAAAATGATAGTGTGACACACATTACAAAGGACACAAAGGGTCAAAAGGAAGGATCAGTATCATTTCATTTGACATGATGTTATCTGACACCAAGACTGTACATGGTGATGACCAACGGGGTGCTTATTATTTATGGTCTTTTTTTTTTTTTACTTTTTACTGTTTTTTACAGTAAGTAACACTGCCACTTTGTGATGTGTACCAATTTTGCTCTATAAGCCTAAAGACCTTTTAGTGATATTTACACTACATTGCTTAAAACACATATGTCAGCTCTATAATAGAAATCGCTAAACCCCTCCCAAGAACAGCAGCGCGGTAAGCCTGACAAGCTTTGGATTTCTCCACATGCTGAAGCAAATCACTCTTACTACGGCGATGGGGCTCTAGTAAGGGCGATACTAGAAAGAGTTAGATGGTTTGTGTGGTTTTTTTATTGCCTTTCCAATACCAAACACACAAGAGCAAAAGTGTAAGGAATGGATTTAACTGTGTGTTTATTTGTTCTAAGGTAAGGTGCACACATGTACATGTTTCATGGATCATCATCTGGTGAGGATGCTGACGTTTTGCCGGGGACATGCAGCTTTAGCCTCAGTCTTCTGTATGTAGCCATCAAGTATATATTTAAGACCCTTTGACATGGTTTTAGATTAAAAACGAGCCATCTGGAAACAATAAAAAGTCATCCGCAGATGGAATTTTCTGCCAAATAACCGAGTTAGTGTTAGTAAGCTAGCTAGCTATAGCTGATAAAATCTGCTAGTAACAGTCACCATTTCAGCCGGCAAAATCGATGGTCATCGGCTAGAAATGAGAAGCCTGCTTTTGTTAAGTTCTGTGTGAAATCAAAGACCCATTGTTTCAAAAATGACTGCAAATTTTGAGTCGTAAAGCTGCCACCGTTATCATTGTAACTGCATATGTATATGTGCCATACTAGAACAGAACGCTTGACAGGCGTAATGTAATATGCACCATCTTATTATCTGTCAAGAATAAAATTCTCTCTCTCTTGGAAAAATCTGTCCAGACCTCATGCCATTGCTTCAGCATATGTTCATTGTATTTGACTAGCATTATCCTAAAAATGAGAAAATTAGAAATTGAATTTTGGGATATGTCTCTAGGCAGACACACACACACACACACACATATATATATATATATATATATATATGTATATATATATATATATATATATATATATATATATATATATATATATATATATATATATATATATATATATATATATATATATATATATATATATATATATATATATATATATATATATATATATATATATATATATATATATATATATATATATATATATATATATATATATATATATATATATATATATATATATATATATATATATATATATATATATATATATATATATATATATATATATATATATATATATATATATATATATATATATATATATATATATATATATATATATATATATATATATATATATATATATATATATATATATATATATATATATATATATA
The DNA here is from genome assembly GCF_020085105.1 of Siniperca chuatsi. Classification (NCBI taxonomy): domain Eukaryota; kingdom Metazoa; phylum Chordata; class Actinopteri; order Centrarchiformes; family Sinipercidae; genus Siniperca; species Siniperca chuatsi. Next base: position 24,369,403 of record NC_058049.1, read on the forward strand.
TATATACATACATATATATACATATATATATATATATATATATATATATATATATATATATATATATATATATATATATATATATATATATATATATATACATATATATACATATACATATACATATATATATACATATATATATATATATACATATATACATATACATATATATATATACATATATATATATATATATATATATACATATACATATACATATATATATATATATATATATATATATATATATATATACATATATATATAAATATTTATATACGCACTTTCTCCCTCTCTCTCCCTGTCTCTCCTGAGATTTTATAACATAATTAGATTTCTAGAGATGGTTGTCCAATTAGGGAAAAAAGGGACCAAGAGAAAGAAGATGTATATGGTTAGAGGTGCAGAAGGAGAGGATGACAGAGAGGAAGAGAAAGGGGGAGAGAATGAAAGAGGAAGACAGGTTGGAAACAGAAAGGAGGAAACAGAGGTTAAAAGGTAAACAGACATTTGAAAGATGGCTTAATTGTCTTCAATCTCTACAACAATAGTTCATTCTCTCTCTCTCTCTCTCTCTCTCTCTCTCTCTCTCTCTCTCTCTCTCACACACACACACACACACACACACACACACACACACACAGCTCATAGCCAGCAGACACACCTCACAGACATCTCAGCACACACACACACACAAATGTATGCACACACCCAGGGCATGTTGGAGGTTAGTTGTTCTGTGATGCAGAGTTTTGTGTTTGGAGGGCCCAGCTAACCCAATGATAACATGACAAAGTGTGTTTGTGTGTACACACTGACAGCCACAGTTGCGAACGAATGTGATGGTATATGCAAGCCTATAGCTTAGCATACAGACTGAAGGGAGGAAACATCTAGCCTGGCTCTGTCCAAAGTTCAAAAATACGCCTGCCAGCACCTCTAAAGCTTACTAATTAACACGTTGCATCCTGTTTAATCCATACACAAACAGAAATGTAAAAACGACAATTTGTGGTTTTAGGGGGAGCTACATGCTGGAACTAATTCTAGAGACAGTTTATCCATCCCCTGAGCACTTCTGTGCATACGTCACAAGCTATCGCACGGGTTGCCAGATACAGCCGGTGAGCACCGATTTAGTATGGGTCTCTGTAACTTCACTTTGGCGACAAGACTCCAGGAAGCTACAGCTACGTACCCAAAAACCACAGCTTGTCTTTTTTACATTTCTGCTTGTGTACGGATTTAAAAAAAAAAAAAACAATAAAAAACGAGATACAATGTGTTCATTATTAAGCTTCAGAGGTATTGGTAAGGGTATTTTTGAACTTGAGAGAGATCCAGGCTACTGTAGCTGCTTCCAGTCAATTATGCTAAGCTAGGCAACAACATTCTACAGCTGCTTAATGCAAAAACACACGCGTCATTTATGAACACGTGTGTCTGCATGCAGATGTTTTGCACACACTGAAATATACTGAAAAAAATATCACAGGCGCTGTCCATGGTCCTGATCTTGCCTGGGCTGAAGGTTTATGTTCCTGTTTCTGCCCCTGTCATCAGCTATTTAAACCATGGCAGCTGTGTGTCACTTGGAACTAGCTACTACAGAGACAATGCCCACTATGTCTTAGTTTGCTTGGTTCAGCAGGTAAAATTGAATACCATTGAGAAGGGTTTAGCTAACACGCAGAACACTCTTGAGGAGTAACAGTTGGCATTGATGGCAGAGCTGACCTGTGCACTCTAAGACAGGGAGACCCCCAACTATTTAGACCCACAAGTAGTGACCTTTTTTGTCACGGCAACTTTAATGGGTGCTGATCCATGATGAAGTGGTTGTTCTAACCAACCTTAGGAGGACACTGCAATCGCTGTCCGCGGCCCTAATCCTACTCAGAAGACAGAAAACGACCATATTCTCAGCAATCTAACAGTGTGACGGTGCTGGACATTGGAAGGTTCTGTATGACTTACTTGACAACAATACGTATAAGCATCTAGTGGCCGTAGTTATTATGACGGGAGCAAAGGAGGAAGTCAGGTGATGTTATTACAGAGCTACAAAGTCCACGTAGGGAGGAGTTCGGGGTGGATGGATAGATCACAATGAAGGTCCCCTAACCTTAAAGAAGTACGATGTTTCCCTAACCTTGACAAAGTACTTATGTTAACCAAACCTTAACCATAGTGTTTTTCAGCAGCGATTTGTAACAAGGCACAGACGAATGATGTCGTCCTGCTGATAGGGGTGTCTATGTGTCGTTCTACAGGGCATGAACAAACTATGTATTTTGTTGTTTAATTGGGAGTACTTGTTGGAATCTTGGTGTGAGCCTACGTGGAAGACATTTGCTGCATCTGTGTTTCCTTGCATTCTAACTCCAGGGATATTTAGGTATTAGAGTAAGTCTCTCTGGTTCTAACTGTTGATGAAACAGCTCAGTTTGTGCTATGAGTCTGGCTAATCTGCCTTGTTGGTGACAGCTTCATAGTTTTAGTTTATAGTTTTCTGTATTCCGTTGCTGTGTTTACCTCCTTTGCCTCTGTGCAGTCTCTGTGCTTGGGTTCTGGTATCAGAATACACACACATACAGAAATACACACAGTCTCCTGATCAAAGCAGAGCCATGTGTCCCAAGCCTGATGATGAATATGAGAACTGACAGACGATTAGACAGCTGATTAGCTCTACGCTGAACGCTGTGTGTTTTTCTCTGTGTGCGGGTTGTGTGTGTACCTACGTATGTGCATGCGTAGGAAGATGTGCAAACATACATCTGTGTGTGCTCCTTGCTCCAGTCAACAGCAAATACTATAAATGTTCTTCATTTATAGTGGCATGCAGCCGTCCTCATACCTGTGGATCCGCACATCAGCAAAGTCAGTTCCGCTTGGCTTTTACAGGCATGAACGGAAATGTTTTCATATTGTTGTTAGAGAATCTTTCTGTTGTGCAAAATGCAGAGATTACCATATGAATCCCATAAAACAAGACACCAAAAAATAGCAGCATATGACGTTGGTTCATTGTTGAGAGTGAACACTTGACAGTGTGATTGTATGGCAGCTATCTTCCGCCTCTGCAATGATCTGTTTGGACAGTTTCTTGCTGCAGTCACAGAAACCTGCCATCGCTTCTGTGTTGTTTTGCAAAGGATTCAGAACTGCCTCTCAGAATTGCATCAGTCACTGCATTATATGAGAATGTGTATTTGTTTTTTTTCACCATTCATTAAACAGCCAATGACAAATACATTGTAGGCAATACCACTGGCGGCATATGCTAACACCTACCATTGTTTAGGTGGTTGTTAAAACTGAAAGGAAATTTTTAACCTTGCAATCTTTTAACACATTGAATCATTACGCTATAGAATACATTACCATTGTCTGCGTGTAAGTTGTCTTGCATGTACTTGTCTATATCATCAGATTTGCCTCAAAATTGGTTCAGTGAGACAGGATGTGGCAGTCAAGAGTGATATTAAAGGAATAGTTCATGATTTTGATTTCTTTCTGAGAGTAAGATGAAAGGTCAACACCACTCTCATGTCTGTGTGCTAATCGGGAGACGATTAGCCTATAGCTTAGCATACAGACTGAAGGGAGGAAATATCTAGCCTGGCTCTGTCCAAAGTTCAAAAATACACCTACCAGCACCTCTAAAGCTTACTAATTAACATGTTGTATCTTGTTTAATCCATACACAAACTGTGTAAACTGTGTAAAATGTAAAACGACAATTTGTGGTTTTAGGGGGAGCTACATGCTGGAACTAATTCTTTATCCATCCCCTGAGCACTTCTGTGCATACGTCACAAGCTATCGCACGGGTTGCCAGATACAGCCGGTGAGCACCGATTTAGTATGGGTCTCTGTAACTTCACTTTGGCGACAAGACTCCAGGAAGCTACAGCTACGTAACACCCCCTAAAACCACAGCTTGTCTTTTTTTACATTTCTGCTTGTGTACGGATTTTTAACAAAAAAAAAAAAAAAAACGAGATACAATGTGTTCATTAAGCATCAGAGGTATTGGTAAGGGTATTTTTGAACTTGAGAGAGATCCAGGCTACTGTAGCTGCTTCCAGTCTTTATGCTAAGCTAGGTTAATAGCTAACCGGCTCTAGCTCTGTACTTAATACACAGACATGAGAATGGTATTGTTCTTCTCATTTAACTCTTGGGTTTAAATCAAATTAGCATATTTTCCAAAATGTTGAACTATTCCTTTGAGCCACTGCATGCAATTTATGGTACAATAGTAGTGCAATAGTGGAGGAAAACAGTAAGTACAGAGAACATAAAGCAAAACGCAGTGAACATCAACATTGCTTTTCCACATAATATAAAGAACCAACCCTGTATCGTGTATACTACCACAAGTCCTACTGTCCTTTCCCTCACAGTGAAAAGTTTTATACCTTTACATTTTACATTAGCTCCTCCAGAAGTCTGTGCACCATCTCTGTGCACAGGTTTATTTGTTTTTCTGACAAATGACAAGCAGTATCCAAAGACCCAAAGGATGCTGGCTCCAATAAGATCATTTGGAATAATATGGCTCCCCTTCCTCAACAGCTACCGTCAAAGTATCCTTGAGCAAAGCACTTAGCCACCAATCGTTAACAGTGAACTGCTGCTCTGGAGGCAGCAGTCGGAGAGTTTAGCTGTTCTGAGCGGCTCCCAGGTGTGAATATGTGGACCTACACAATGTGTGCTGCTGGAAAATAACACAGTATTTAGTCAACTTTACCTGCATAAAGTTACAGATGGACAGCTATGGGTTTTGAGCTGCTGAGATGCTTATGATCTGCAGTGTTTTGAATATAGTGACAGATTTACTTCCAATATATGACAATGACTACACTGCCTTGTTTATGAAGCTTCCTGCAAAACATTTCCCTCTTGTGCGATTGCGTTGATGACAGCTGTTTTACCAATCAGAATTCACAAAACTGCTTTACAAAATGGAATTTTGCAAGATTATTGTTAGAGAAACAAAATATGTTGCCACCATTAAGCCTTTTTAATGCAGTCTCAGTCTGTTTGCCGACGCAGGTGATTACTGTTTGGAGACTGGCCCACAGGGGATGATGCTACAGTTTTTGTAAGCTTGGATGATTGCTTGAGATAACGTTGACTCACTCCAGATCCACTTTACAGTTTCTACTGTACCTGTTAAGCAGCTAAATAAAGCTTTGAATCCCAAACAGTGACATTTAAGCCTTACCTTTAAGTCTTACCACTAAAAGACTGTTATAATTATGCTGCTATTATTTATTCTGCACCTTTTACAGTCGCCGCAGTCTCTCTTTTTGTCCCTTTTTCTACTTTTTTCCCCTTTTCTAATTCTTGGCAAGTCTTTTGTTTTCTCACACTATGCGTGAAAATGGATCTGATGCCCTGTGTGAACAAGCACATGCCAAATTAATACGCACACATTATCCTATCACCCCCACTCAGAAACAACGAGGATGTCATGAGACAGCTACATACATACATTAACTTTCTTCTCTCTAAAGGATGAGAAAGTTGTTGGGTATTAGACTTGGCGGTAACATTTACTATCAGCACTCTGTTGCAAACCATTTCCTCTTTCACTTCCTCTGTCTTATCTTGCAGAATAAAGATTTCTCTCCTCTGAATAAATATGTTGTTCTTTCCTTAAGAAGACTTGTTGTGTTGTGTCAGTGTGTTCTGTGTCCATTAACATGCCCTTGCACCTGTCACTGTATTACTTAGTGTTTCTCAGTGGAAACACACACATACAGAGAGAGGAAGAGAATAAATATGCAGTATCTTGCAGTAGTATCCTCACTTAGACTTCCTAGTGCTTGTATCCCATTTCTCTTGTATATGTGCTTTTGCACTTGGCATGGGCACTGTACGATCTTGGCATGCACTCGTGGGCATGTTGCACCCCGTGCATACATACTGTCTCTCTCCCAGTCCTCCTCTCTCTCTCTCTCTCTCTCCAGCGTGTGCTCTGCATGTTCCTGGCATGCACAGGCGGAGGCGTCACTTCTGATTTGCTTAGGGAGCATGAGCATGTGTGTGCGCACATGTGCTTGCTTTTTTCTGCATGTGTGTGCATTAGTGCACATATTTCTCTCTGTGTTATTGTGTTAGGTATTTGAGGCATTTAGGGATCTTGTGAGAACATTGTGGGGTTTTTTGTTTTGTTTTTTTTCCCTATCCCAGTTTGTGCTCCTGGCCAAAACATGTGTGTGAGAACATTGGGACATATGTTTGGCTCTCACACAACAGAACAGACATTCATACTGCACTGAACTGAGCTATATCTCTGTCGGTTGTTGTTTATCATATATAAAAAAGGCAGCAGGCAAAATAAGCAGTATAGTCCTTTAAAGTTGTGCTTTATAGAACACAATATAGTGAATAAATCTTTCTTAGTCCTGTTTCAATTTCTTGTATGCTAATGTATACACATGAATGCTCATGATTACTTAAAAAAAATGCATGTATTTAAAAGAAACGGTTACCAAGGTTTTTATTTTTCAAATTCTCGTTTCAGTGGTATTACCGGTAGTAATGCAGGAATCATTGGCCTGCCCTGTAAACTACCAGGCTAGAGTGAAGTCTGTTCATCTTCATAATTTTCACTGGGGTTGGGGCAACATAGCCCCCTGCTTTTTAAAATCCTTCACAATCACTAAAATCATGCAACATAGTTTATTCATATATCATAATCCAGATAAGTGACTGCCCTGAGATGATAAAGTCTTGGTACACTCACCTGAGGTTCACTTCTGTCATCTGTTAGCATGCGCTTACACCAAAAACATCCCCAGTGTTAGAAAGCACATTAGGAAATTTTCTTGGCCTCTCAAGCAACACTCATTGTCTGCATATAAAAGCCTGGCAACTCTGACCTCAAACATCTATAACCCAAACCTAAACAGAACCAAGCAGGAAACATAAATTAGGTTAGCTAAATCAGTTTAGGTTTCATGCCATGATGTACATTTAATGGCACAAAATGTATTTTGTGGACAAAATGCAGCATGTGACATTTTGTATTATACGGGCAACAAAACACACTCAAGGGTCAGAAATAAAACAGGTGAAACCCACAGATGTCAATGCACTGTAAAATGCAGTGTTGTCATAATAATTCAACATATTTCCAGTCCCGGTGTGTTTCTAGCTAATGCTAAATGTCTTGAGCATACAGTAATGTCTCATGTGGCGCACAGGATAGATTGCATAAGACCATTTGAATGTATATTTTCCAAAATCTGGATATATGAGTGTGAGCTGGTACCTGCCTTTTTATCGCTTAAAAACTGTGACGTAATGTCATTTTGTGAAAATTTTGTGTTCATTTGAGTTGTGTCAGTAGTTGTGTACAGTTGTGTTGATGTTGAACTTGGCCGTCTCCTGCACAGTACCATCTGCCAAATGCTCGCTGGTATACTGTACCTTTGCAGTAATTTGCAGTGGCAGAAATTTCTTTTTGCTGTCAAAAGGGGTTCTGCGCAGTTACCTGTTTCTTTTTGAACTGTGTAGCTGGTGGATTTCCAAGTCATTTCCTCACTTCTGCCTCTTTGAATGACTGTCAGGTCAAACAACAATTCATCTGGCTCATTGCTTTCTGGAGGGATACCAAACTGCTAATGTGACTGGCTCTGACCCAAAGGCACTAAAGGACAGGTGGCCAATTACTGACCTTTTAGATCATATGGATCCACCCACATTTGGCTACTTGCACTTACATTGCATGCACACTTAGACACAGGCACACACAGAGTAACGCTCTCTCCATTACTACTGTCACACACACTTGGCTGGCTCTCTAAGATCTATTTAACACATTCTAAGTAGGCCAGACTTGGCACAGTTTAAGAGAGAACAGATAGAGACTGGAGGAGAGCGGTTGGAGCCGAAATGACCCCTGAATGCACAGAACATCTGGGGTACGGCTAACTGATTAGCCACACTAACAGTGCTAATGACTGCGAACATTAGGAAGAGATCAGGCTGTGTTCTCAGCAAAAAGCTGAATGTCTATGATCGCTGTACATGCAAGAGAGAGTGACTGACTGACTTGTGACATAATGTCTTCCAGACACCAGCAGCAATTTCACCATCACTACGTAATTCTAAGGCTACTGCTGTGGCTATTATCACTGTTTTATGGTACATTTGGTCACCTGGACCACTTTTGAAGGTGCTTCTCATAGAGGTGCAAAATAGGATTTGCAAGAAAGGGCACCACGTTGTACCTGTAAAAGAGTACTTCCCCAGAGAAAAGATTTTGTCATCTAAAAGGAAGAGGAATTTTGTGTATCTGACTCCTATCCCGCCTCACGGAGACTACATCATGTCTCCTCATCTGACTCAGTGCGTTACATTAATGCACATTTTTGGATTATTATCTCTGCTCATTGCACATATTCTTTATTCTCTACACTGTGAATATGTGCACATTCCTTGGTCAGTACACATTCCATTGCACATTCCATCCTCTTTGTTTCAAACACTGTACAGTTCTTTTTATTTTAAAAACAGATATGTATTTTACATATTTTTGATTTAGTTTTAATTTTTTATTGTAAGTTTTTCTATTTTCAATTTATGATTCTTGGCTTCTTCTAGTACTTTTTCATTTTCTATTTTCTCTTACTATGTTTATTGTTATGCACCAAATTACCAAAGTAAATGTCCTTGTATGTGAAAACCTACTGATTATGATTTACACTAAATTCTGCACATGTTTACATACTATTGTAAAAACTGTTACATTTACGTTGAGAACCAAACATAACACAAAATGACTGCAATTTGCTACATTCTGCTACATTTACATCTTTAATAAAATAAAAAAAGAAAAAAAGAAAAGACCATCGTAGCTGAGCATCTAGCTGTGGTATGCGTGGTGGAAGACTGCTGAGAGGAGGAAGACTCAGAGCTGTAGTCTCAGATGAGATTAGAGCTGCCATAAATGTCACAAAACACGGTTTATCAATGAGAGAGGCTGGTCTGAGAGTGCAGCCAAATCTACAATGCTCCACAGTAGTATCTATTGTCCTAAATTTCCTGCAAACCAATAGGTAAGATGTGTCTTCTACAAGATCATCTGACTGAACTGCATATTTCAGTAGTACAGTAAATTGAACGTTTGTGTGAAGTCGTTGATATGGTCATAACCAACAGTACCATACAACTCAGAGTGTTGGCAGACAACATGACATGTGGAAATTGTCAGAGTACTAAAAAAGCATCAAATTAGGATGAAGCAATTTTACACTATCCCCTCTGAAAGGAACTTTGATCATGTGAGGGCGGTTGGGCACATCCAGGTCGGATGACACAGTACAGTACTGGTTTTGAGTACAACCAAAGCGTGCTCAGCAGACAGCCAGTTTACAGTTTATTACAATCGCTAGGACACATCTCTCAATACTTTTTCAAAACGCTTCCCACAGTGATCACAACAGAAGTCTATGTGGGCTAAACTGTGGATCATTTATCATTGCTTTGGCACAAAATGCATTCAGTGACGACATCTTTCAAATTACATTCATTCTTTTCTCACTCCGACACAACAACCGCCAAAACTCTGTGTACCTACAGGCCAATTTGCACATGCTTCCATACAGTTTTCAAAACTGTTAAACTTAAGTTCAAAACAACAACATAATACAAAACTGAATAAGACAGCAGTTTGCTACATTTCTACAGTAATATTGCAATGAAATATATTTAGAATCTAAAAACTAATTATTGTAAAAACAATTGGACGAACCACAGCTGATTCCCATTGCAGCTGAACACCTACACAGGTGTTACTCTTTCAATTTCATTGCCATCTACACAAAAGGAGACAACTTCGGAATAGTTTTGTGATATAAACATGGACGCAGCCAGAGATAGAGAAGTGGCTGAAAGAGGAAGAAGAGTGGCTGGGAGAGGGAGAGGAATACGTATGCGTGGTGGAAGAAGAATAAGAGGAAGATCAAGCGCTGTGGTCTCAGACGAGATCAGAGCTACTGTAACTGATCATGTAATAAATCACGGTCTCTCAATGAGAGAGGCTGGCCCGAGAGCGCAGCCAAATCTGCAACACTCAACACTCTATTGTTAGAGTTTTCCAGTAAACCAACAGGTAAGTTGTATTCTCCAAGGGCATCTGACTGAGTAAATAGAGCAAAGCCTCCAGACCCACTTGTGTGTAATTGCTTTTGCATTTCTGCTTAGGACCCAAAGGTTACCTCACACAGGTGGGAGAGGTAGGATGTTCACTGATGTGCAGGAAACTGCAATCGTTGATATGGTCATCAGAAACAATGGCAGAAAACTCACTGAGATTCGAGACAGATGTGTTGGCAGACAACGTTACATTTGCAAATATTCACAGTGTAAGCACAACAACTATTTCTAGAGTCCTGAAAAAACATCAGGTCGGGATGAAGCATTTGTACACTGTGCCTTTTGAGAGGAACTCTGAACAAGTCAAGCAACTCAGGAACCAATATGTCCAGGTTTCTGAACAAAACCAAACACACACAAAGACAAATTTTTAGGTACTGTATACTATATATACTACTGTAGCCTAACTCTTATGTTATGTCTTATGCCTTGTGGATTTATTTTAGTCATGGAGATTGAATTGAGGCAAACACCGCACATATTCATCTTTGTAGAAACACAAACTAGAGGTTTGTGTAACAGCCATACAACACCGAGCGTCTCCTTGCGTTCCTGCATGACCTCTATGGAAGGCTTGTGCCAGGTGAGGAAAGGGCTGCAGTGAGCAGAAATCAGCCGATATTTAGAATTATATGGGACAATGTGGCATTGAGTGGTTTGCAGCCCATCCCAGGATGGTGTCACTTTTCCTCCCACCTTACTCTCCATTCCTTAGAGGAATTCTTTTCCTCATGGAGGTGGAAGGTTTATGACCAACATCCACATGATCAGATGTCCCTCCTGGATGCGATGAAAGCTGGATGTCTGGACATATCAGCATAAGATTGCCAGGGATGGATCAGCCATGCCAGAAGATTCTCTCCTAGGTGTATTGCCCTAGATGACATAAGATGGGATGTGGCTGAGAATCTGTGGCCAAATGCAGAAGACCGAGTAGATTAGCATTCTTATTGTATCTGTATATGTATCGGTGGATGGTGTGTATACAAGTTATTGTATTTTGGAATTACTCAGTGACAAAAAAAAGAGAGACATAAAATATATTGAAGCATACTGCATTATGTCTGATTCATTCCAGTAACATATATTGCAGTGAATTCTAAACAGCAGAGAGGTGTCCTTGTTTTACAGAAGAAAACCTTGTATAATGCCACCTGTTGTTAGTGTTCTTTAGGTCATTGTTTTATGAGTGACAAAGTGTGTTTGTTGGCTGACAGCCTTTGCTAGTGTTATGGAAGAAAGAATTGATTTGAGACATGAATGAAGTGTTTTGGTAGTTTTAGTGCTTTTTGAATGTGAAGTTAACTTTTGTGCCGAGCTGAAAGTTGGTTAAGAGAACTGTGTGAAGAGTTTTCAAAAAGTGACCTAAGTATTGAGAAATGTGTCCTAGAGATTATAAAAAACTGTAATACATGGAGAATGTAATGCATTTGTAAATACAGTTTCTCATTGCCCCTTTTTGTTTATGCAAGTTTCTCTTCATCGTGTGTGTGTGTGTGTGTGTGTGTGTGTGTGTGTGTGTGTGTGTGTGTGTGTGTGTGTGTGTGTGTGTGAGAGAGAGAGAGAGAGAGGGTTCCTATATGTATTTGAAGTGGTTATCTAAAGAAAAGCTAGATCTGAGGTTTAATAGAAGCAAACAGACACACTTCCTGAAAGTGAATTGAAACCCATTGAAACTAATGGAGAATGGCTCCTCAAGCAAATGTTTTCACCTGCTGTGTGACTAATAATAGTTCTGTGCAACTTTCATTCATATGGAATATGTATCAGTACACACATGTGATGTGTGTACTGATACAATAATAAAAATCCCTATATTTTCTGGGCACCCTGGTAGCTCACCTGTTAGAGTGTGCACACCATATTCTAAGGCTGAGTCCTTACTGCAGTGGTCTGGGTTCGATTCAGGCTGGAGCCTTTGCTCCATGTCATTTCTCTCTCTTTCTGCTCAGCTGGTCCTATCTAATAAAGGCAAAAAATCCCTGCATGTTTATTGCTTATTCTAAGGCACTTTCTACCATTTTTTTAAAAACAGTAGTCCCATGTGCCCAAAGACTAAATATAGTATGATAAGAAAGAAAGAAGTTTTTAATCAACAGTTTGACTGATTTTGAAATTGTCTTCATATTTGTGCTTAGGCAAGCCCAGAGATCACTCCCACCAAAGGAAATTCAAATTTTCAGTATAGTTCAGTACAGCATAGTGGATATGTATAGTTTTGTATTGCATTACTGGAATTACTTTAGTTTCATTTTGTGCACTTGGGATTTTGGCAAAAAAAATAAAGCCTATTGAAGCATATTGCAGCATTTCTGATTCATTTCTGTGACATATTCTGTAAGGCAGCACAATCCATGCAATAAAGAAGTGCCCTTGCTTTTGTTGTAATGGAATAATGGTTAAATACCTAAAAGATACTTCAAAGACAATTGTGAAACATATTGTAATGCTACATGTTGTTAGTGCTTCCTGTGTTAGTGTTGGGAGACAAATGTTGTCAGTGTTTGGGTACATGAGGTGATCCTGAGATGTGTGTGAGGTGTTCGGTTGCATTAGTGCCTTTTGGATGTGAGATTAACTGTTGTGCTAAGCTGCATGTCGGTAAAGAGAACTGTGTGAACAGTTTTGAAAAAGTGAGCTCACTATAGAGAAATGTGTGTTACCAATTGTAAAAAAAACTAACTGGCTCAGAACAGGTGCAGGTGGCGGGACATAACTCAGGCCCCATTTACACTTGTCATTTCAAGTGGATACAAGACTATTTCATTTAGACTTCCACATACACTCAGCGGCCACTTTATTAGGTACACCAATACAATGTAACGCAATCCAATACAACAGATCTGCCACAAATTCGACATTTAGGAAGATTAGAATGTTCAGTTTTATTACTGAGGTCATAGTTAGTGACGTTGAACTGGACTGCATTATATTGAGATGTGTTTTTTAATATTCTTCCCCAGTCATGTAAATGTGGTGGGCAAAACATTAGAAACTCCTTTGTTTGTACCGTGCACGTGCACAAGGACACACATGGATGTGCGTACAGGTGACGCGATACAGGTGAGTCCTGCCAATGGTCTCACACTATTCCACCGATCTACAGGTAGCTGTGCCAAGATATGCAGCAATGCGCCAGCAAAGGCAGGGAAGAAGACGACATGTAAAGCAAGTAAACATGGAAAAGAAATGAATTAAATAAATGAATTAAATTAAAAATACTGCTGAGGAAAGAAATACATTCAACACATTTAGTTAGAGCTCAAGGATACACACGATGTTTCGGTGAGAACATTGAATGTAAACATAACTTGTTTACAAGAAAACTCTACAGGGCACTTTTTAAAGTGAGTAAATCCACTTTCTTTAGTTAGTATATTATACGCACAGTCACTGTATTGTATTATCAATTGATTCTGGTCCAAATCTGTAGTGTTCATTCCAAAGAAAAAGAAAAGGGTTACCAATCTGTGATGTTGCCTTGTACTCCCAGAGTACGAGGCATGTCTTGATGAGGGGATAACTTTTATTCTTACTGACCACCAAGGAGAGCAGAAATAAAGAAAGTATTAAATTCACAGAACCATAACTACATATGTTGCTCTTGTTTAGAGTTGGAATTGTAAAATTGATCGAAAGTGTGCAACTGACCGAGTTGAGTCACGAGTAAAACCCAAGCTATAACATCGCTGGTGTAGACAGCTTTACTGATTAAAACAGTGAGATGGACGACTGAAAAACGTGGGTGAAAACACATTTGGTGTAGATAGGGTGAAAGATACAGGGAAGCATGCACAGAGCTGCGAGGGTGGTAGGAGTGCCGGTCCTGCGGTAACCTTGTATGCATGTATGTATGTTTTAAGCTAAAACGGAGTGTAAAGCTGCTCTTTAATTTGTGCAAACACATTTGATCTCAGTTAAAAGGGATGGGATTCTCTATTCCTGGTGCAGTTTTGGTGCTTCCTGTCCATCCTGACACAGAATGCACCAAAAATAAAGTTGGGGGGATTTCACGCTCTAGCACAGACTCATTTCAAAAGGTCTGCCCTGTACAGTAGCAATAGAAACTTGAGAAAGTCTTTAAGATCAGAGAATTTAGCAAAACTCCTCACAATAATCCACCAGTGGCTGAACTTTCGATCTCCACTTTAAAAATATTCACTGCTGCGGTCATCTTAGTCGGTCTTTACGTCTTTGAATTTAACTCCCTGAAACCTGCAGATGCCCCGCGACAGATTAAAGTTTGAAAGTTGAAAACAGCATCATATTGGGTTGCTGTATTCCACATAATAGACAGTCGACCTTCCGCCCATGCAATGAAACACTAGAGAGAAGGGGAGGAGTGTTCAGGAGACAGAGAGGCAAAGGAGGCAGAGGTGGCAACACAAGTTCAGACCACATTTCATGTGGGGAGGGGCATAAAATGGGCCATATCCTTACTCTGTTTTGAATACCACAGCAGGGGTCAGAGCACCCCATTTTGAGTACTGATGTGTCTCCCTGCAGATATGAAGAGAGAGAAGCAAATAGAATAGAGGGAGAGGAAAACAGAGCAAATGAAAGATATAGAGTGGATGGGAAAGTTAGAGGAGGAGAGAGAAATTGAGAGGGAGCTGGACAGAGGGCACAGACTGAGAGAGCGATAATAGAAAGGGGGCAGAATGATGAGAGGAGAGAGGCAGGGTACAGTGACAGAGGGGTAGAAAGGGTAAGTACAGTGTGCAGCACAAAAAGGTTGCGTAGGGACAGATGGCTTCAGGAGGCAGTCTTTGCAAACTTTCCAACTGGTTTTTCCCCTGCAGAAGATGTGCTGAAGTAATGCTGGTTTGTCCTCTCACTGTTTTGTTTTAAATCACTGGCCAGGGACAAAGAGAGACGGGAATCAAATCTGGCAGTAGTCAGTCCCTTTGTAACTTGGATGTTGGTCTTACAGTTGGTCAGCCAGCAGGCATTTCAGTTGGGCAACAGTCAGTGAAAATATTAAAATATCTTTTTAAAATATATTAAAAACAGCAATTTCACTTTTTGACAGGGAAATGCATTTCCAAAACTAAGTCTGCTCAGGCTACATGGAAAATGGTTGGCAGGGATTTGAACCCAAAGTTTAAACTTTTGAGAGATTTGGTCTGCATGACAAGATTGGACTCATAAAACTTTGTAGCCTATAAAGCTAATTAGCTCATTAGCTAATTCCCTCATAAGAAAAACAATGTCTGCACAATGGTTTTAGGGCTTATCATGTGTTGTCACTTGTAATTTTGCATTGCTCTGTGGACAATAATATGAGAGGAGTAAGACAGAACATCTGTTTGTTGACTCGACAGAGCAATTTGTGATTAGACTCTGTACGGCCTTTTCCACTACAGGAACTTAACAACCTGTACATTGCAGGAAAGGTCACAGGTTCTGTTTTTGTTTCCACTCTCCACCTGCTTCAGGTACTCTTGAGGGGAATGGAATGCAACAGCTGGTTTGCAACATGGCAAACACAACAATTAATAATGCAGGATATCTGTAGATAAGCAATGCAAGATAGTGTATGTCAATACACAATATTCTGATTTAAAATGTTTTTACATGTATATTTTGCTGCCTTGTTATGCATTCGTCTGTGTAAACTGTAAATTGTGCGCACAGTGTTGGGGAGCATGTTACATTTCCCAGTTTGGGAAGCTTTAGCTGGGTAGCATGACCAAATGCTATATCAATATATTTTATTTTCTCTTGAAAAAAAAAACTTTAAGAAATGATTGCACTGTATCTCCACCAGATTTTTTACCTGCAGGTTGGCTGCCCCAAAAGACGCACTCTGCACTGGAGAGCTGGTCAGTGGGGTGGAAGCTGGTCTGGTGCCGCTCTGGTTCGCTCTCTGTAAAGGTTTAAAATTTGAAGAATGTTTTAAGCAAGTAGAGCCCCCAAAATTAGAATCAACTTCATTGAAAATCATTTTATTCCCATGGCAATAACACAATTAAATCAGATGTAATAGCCTTACTGGTAACGAGCAATATATGTATATATTGGTGATTTTAGCATATGGGCGGGGTTAAAATGTAATATTTATTTAGTCACAATTTTAGCATGTTGGGTGTGTGTGTGTGTGTGTGGGGTAATTTATGTATTTATTTATTCGTGATTTGAATTGGCATCTAAGGATGCTAGGATGGCTAATGCAGTGTGTTGTTGTTGTTAATGCTGTTGTTGTTTCATATTTGTTCTGTGTAGTTTTTGTGATGGGTCCCTGTCTCCCTACGTGCACTATGTGCTGCAGCACAAATTGCCTCTTTGAGGACAATAAAGTTTTCTAAAGTTCCTCCCAACTCACGGCCCATGACTAGTAAAACACAAGCCTCAACACTGCAACATATATGTAGAGCCTTCATTCCGACTGCAAACAAGCACTGGCTTGCTAGAAGCAACATTAGGACTTGGGATAGGAAGTTCTTATAATCTTATTCATGTATATATAAAGTTATATACCTAAGAAGTAAAAGAGACAGACAGAAGAAACAACTCTTATTTACTAATTGTCTCAGTGCAGTTACTGTATACTAAAGCAGAAAATGACCAGAACACAACTTACCCGATCATAGCTACTTTGCTGACGGGGACAATGCCTTTCAGGTGAATTTAATCCCCATTTGCATTTCTGCTCGTCTCCTTCAAACATCAAACGCTGCCACTCTTTAATCCAGCATCAGCCTAATTTATCTGATCTTCACATGACTGAGTGGCTGCTTAGTTCCTGAAACTATTTGGTTGAAAAGGGCCACCAGCTAGCAGTCAGTCAAGCATCTCCATTAGTATTCAGGAAACCAGGCAGCCAGATACGCAGTTGGTCACTCAGTGAGTCTGTCAGTTGGTATTCAGCTTCTTCCTGATGCTGATGGGATTTGAGCATCCAGAGTTCAGTCTTATCTTTGGCATCAGCAGCCTCTCCTGTGGGTCCAGTCCTGTGCTGTTACCACCCCTCCCACCTCTACCTATAAACTGACTTTATCTCATCTCCCTGTGTTGACATCAGCAGTCTGTCCTGTCCTCCCTGCTTCTCTCTGACTCCATTTAAAAACCCTCTTCAGCGCTAAAACCCATTACTGCGCTATCAACACACACTCACATGCAGATACAGCCACACACAGACAATAAACATTCACACTCGCAGGAATGCATGGACACGCACTTACACACACAACCATGCATAAATGCAATGATACCACATATAAAGGAGACAAGACAAACTTGGTATCAAAGTTTGGTATCAAAGTTTTGATATATTTGAAATGAATATGTGGGTCTACAGACTTTGGTGAAAGTCCCCCCCCCCCCTCCTTCCTTTCCTCCATCCTTTTCACTTCTTGTCTTTCTTTGTCCTTGTCATCACACAGGCGGTAAGTCATGTGCAGGTGAGTGTTGTGTGTGTGTGTGTGTGTGTGTGTGTGTGACTGTGTGTGTGTCCAGATAGGAGGTTATTCCGAGATGCCAGAGTAGTGAGAGATAGTGATCTCAGTCAATCTAATGGAGCTGAAGGGTCCCACACACTGAAACACACACACGTATGCAAGCACACACACTTTCTCCAAACCACTTTAATCCGTTTAGGGACCATGCTCTGTATTTGAGGGACAGATGAGTACAATAGGATAGGATTTAGGAAACACCCTTATCTCATTGTGTGTGTGTGTGTGTGTGTGTGTGTGTGTGTGTGTGTGTGTGTGTGTGTGTGTGTGTGTGTGTGTGTCCTTGTGTCATTACAGTAACCCTGTCTCTGTCCTGACTTGCCCACCCTGCATGGTTGATTTCATCAAACCTGATAGCCCCATAGATCAACAGATCTTACTCTTGTCTTTCTGCTGTATGAGTTGTTTCACAGTGATGCTTCCATCTCAGTAGTCTGTGCACTGGTATGGATTTCTCTATTATAAGATGCACAATACATCTTCTTTGGAGAAGGTCCAGTAGAGCAAAAGTATTACTTTTTAGCTTTTCTTCTTTAAGAGAGAAGCTTAAAGTAATAACCTGCAACTTCTACAGCTTCTCTCTATCACTGATTGATACCATACAATAGTGATTTAACCTTTATCTACTTTATAAAAGCTGTGTTTGCTGCTCTAGACACCCATGAGATGGTTCATCTTCCCTGGAAAATCATCTACTGAACAGTAAGTGATTTATTTGTTTTGCCTTTACAGAAGCAGAAAAAATATGCGAGTGCTTTAATTATTACATCATGTCAGGCCTGTGCCTAGAGTAGCAAACGCCCCAAAGCAGTGACCATGTAGGCAGGTACTGCCACCATCAAGAAAAAGAACAGCAATGCCTGTTATTGCAATGCTTCAAACAAACAAAAAAAGGTAGGTACTATTTAACATAGGTATGATAAAGATAACAGTGACAGGATTTACTTGCATTGACCCAAATGCAGATACAAGCTGGATGTGTTAAAAGGTGCATTAATGATGATTAACTAGGAGAGAAGATCAGTAGCTAAGCATGTGGTGGAGAGAGGTGGACTCTAGGGGTTTAGAGGTGCTGGCTGACAAAGGGGTGGACTAAAGGAACAAGATGAGCCTTGGCTGGGGTCTGAAGAAAACTGGCAGAGGGTGGGCCGCAGGTGGAGACTGTAGAGGGTGGATTTGAAGACTGAATATAGAGAGACATCTGGAGACCAGTGGTGGAAGAAGAACTCAGATCCTTTACTTAAGTAAAAGTAAAAATACGAAGGTCGAAAAATACTCCATTAAAAGTAAAATTCCTGAATTAAAAATCTTACTTAAGTAAAAGTACATGTGTATTATCAGCACAAATGTACTTAAAATATAAAACGTGAAAGTACTCATTATGCAGAATGGCTCCTTTCACAGTTTTAAATTATTCTAGAATATTATATTATTCTGTTTTTATCACTAACAAGTACATGTAAGAGCATTTTAATGTTGTAGTTCATCATTGTGGAGCCAATTTTAGATCATTTGTATAATACTGGGAATATTAGTAGTATAGTACTGCATCATAAGTATATAATATGTTTTTTAATGTAAAAAGTAACGGTAACACTTAATTTGAAGGCGGGTTCATAAGACTGACTTGACACCGTCATAACCATGACATCTGTCATGAACATGAAGGTTTATGACTGTTGTCATTAGGTGTCATTTGGTCAATTATGTCACTTTTAATGCAAAGTTGACATTGTTTGAGATGTCTTTGTCATGCAAACTTGACATTAACCAAGACAAACATGTCTTTGTCGTGACAACTTGACATTAACCAAGACACAAATGTCCTTTGTCATGACAACTTGACATTAACCATGAAAACATTAATCATAAACATGCCATAGCAGGCCTTAGCTTTATGTGTTAACATTACATTATACTGTCATATGTGCTTGGTTTTGACAACAACGGAGAACAACTGAAAGAAAACCAAGAAGCACTTAACTGCGTGAGTTACTCAATGAGGCAGGGAGGTGGAGGGGGATTTGCGTGGGAGACAGATGATTGACCGCAAAGCTGTATGATCTTAGAGATGACAAAGGTGGGATGAATATACGTACAATGGTGTGAGGTAGGTTGAGATGCCCTGTAGAAAGCTCTGAAAGCCCTGGCGATGGGAAATGGACAAATTAAATTAGTCAACTCAGAGAAGCAAGTCTAGGCCAGACAACCAAACGTCCTGTCCTGTACTGCAGTGCTGTGCAACAGTTTGATAGTGGTTAGCTTGGTGTTGATACCTAGAATCAGTGCAGAGTAGATCAAGGCAATGCAAAATGGTGGAAACCAGATGATAGGCTGGCAAAGGAACCGAGAAGTCTTTCAGAAGTGAGGACTACGATGTTGGAGCGAACACCACAAATTCAAAAACCATGTTGCATCATGAACCATACATTGACTGAAGTGCACGTCATGGAGAACCACTCCACCAATCAACTGTCAGGATAATTGAATAGCCATTTGATAAAGAAAGCCCAGTGACAGAATCAAGAGGGATATGAGACCAGAACTAATGTGGTGCAGGGAGACATTGCACTAGACTAGAAGGGGGTTGACAAGGAGATTTGGAGGTGAATTGCGCAGAGCACGACAAAAGATTGGAAAGAAGTCAGCAAGGCTTGTGTGTGACAGATCCCACGGTGGCAGGTTACGGTAGACACTGCCCCACTGGAGAACCTGACAGTAGAAACAAAGTCAGGAATGAATGGTCAATTATCATGACAGTTGTCTGGAGATGAATGTTGTTGGTGGGCTCTGACTGTACATTCAGTGTCCCAAGTTTCAACAGTGGCCAGACAAGGAATAAGAGAGATCGGGTCAGGGTCTTGAATCTCTTTGGTTGGCCTGAACTGCTGAGAGGGGACACCAGGATGGTGATACAGGGAGAAGGTGAATCAGGTAAGGACAAATGTCCATCTGGATGAATTCAAGGCAGGTATGGTCACATGAAAGAGCTATTTGGTTTCTTCCAGTCAATGTCTCCACTCCCAAGGGCCAACTTTATAGCCAGGACCTCTATGTTTTCTAAATCAAAGCTCTCCACATGGGAAAGTTTGCATAGACAGCAGACACAAAGATGGAGCTTCTTGTCAAAAGGAGAAACTGTGAGATTACTGCTCCCATCACAATCAGAGGCATCTAGCTCTACAAAAACTGGTGAAACGGGTCAGGGTGGATCAGGATTGGATAAGTGAAATAGTCACTGCATTTTCTCCCTGAAGGTCTTCGCTGCCTCAAGGATCCAAGAGAAAGAAACTGAGCTCGGAGGTGAGTGTGTTGAGTGGGGCTGCCACAGCGCTGTAACTGCTGAGTATGTGGCAATAGAAACCCATGACATAATGAAGCTGCTTACAGTATAAGAATCAGGGTGTGGCGAAGACTATAAAAGCCAGAGGGACTGCAAGCCAAGAGTTTGCATTTCTTCAACTTGACAAAGACTGTTCTCCAGTAGCAACAGCAGAACTTGTCACTGAGAACTTGAGACTTTCTGGACACTAAGCCTTAAATACATCAGAGCAATTGGAAGCAGCAGGAGTAATAAGATCAATTCAGGACAGCTGAGGCTGAGGTAATCCAGAAAGACCCAGGAACTATGTGGTGCAGAGGGCCCAGCCATGACAGTGAGAGAAGATGGTGCCATGATCCACTGAAATAAAACTGATGTTTTTGGACTTGTTCAAGAAACTTTGACTAAATGACTTGTTAAGATATATAGTTTTTATACAGTGTGTAGTGTATTCTCACAATTAACATTTTTCTATGCCTTTGTTCACTGATCCACGGAGCAATCACTTTGCAGTCATTGAGATGATGCTGCCATTAGGTCTGAGTCAAAGTGCTCTTTGAGTTTGAAGTTAATTTCTTTCTTTTGATAGTCACAGCTTAGTCTTCTGCATCAGAGCTTTTTAAAGACTCCATCAGGACCCGTAGGTAGGTCACAGGAAGGTTAAACTGGGTCATGGAATAAATGAAACTGTATGCCACCACAATCTTTGCAAGGTAATAGGGTCAGTGAAAAACTGTCAGATGGATAGTTAGAAGTGTAAAATGTAACTCAACTAAGCTTGAGTGCGTAACAAGCCTGGGCATAGTGTTACAACAGTTTCCCTTTAGTGCAACTACAACAAATGTACAGATACCATTACAGAAAGAGAGATATAACCCTTAATTTTAGTTGAAAAAAGCTTAAGTAGCTTTAAATTGTTAAAGTCGATATTATTTCTCACTGTGCGACAGTATCATGTATTCTGTATAAGGTTCTTCCAACTCTTCAGTGAGGCTATGTTTACACTAAGTGAAATATTCAAACCTGAGACTCATCATTTTTTATAGCCGCACCACTTTGTCAAATGGAAATATTCTAGATGTGTTGTGCATCATTTTATACACATTTCCTCCAAATTCAGCCTGACATATCTGGTATCTTTGGAAACTTTGGGATCTGCACTAGAATTTAAAATGAAGCTCTGTGGTTTTGAACAATGTTTGGTTGCCCAGCATGAGTTTGTAATGAGTATTATACAACAAGTAGTTCCGACCAAGCAATCTGATTGGTCAGCTAGACATTTAGAACGTGCTCAAATCAGCACTACAGCACACCGCGCTCATCACTAAAAATATTACTCCGCCAGGTGCGTGCCTCCCTTGTTTGTGGCAAGCCGGAGAGCAAACAGTTTTGTGACCACAGTGAAAATGTTGTTTTTGAAAGGTCAAATGCTAACAAACATGGATCGAAGCAGAATTTTTTGTTAGATAAAAATATGTTTAGAATTTTGTAAATGCGTCATTATTAAAGCACACCCTCTCATGTAATATTGCTCACGCACACCAGCAGCCCTGTGCTTGTAAAGAGTTACAGTAACACATATAGTTTGTGAATAAAATACAAATATATGGACTAATACTGTTGGTCTAAAAAGATCTGACGATTTGGCCCAGCAAACAAACACATAGACACACTGACAAATCACCACACAAACCACAAATCCACTCCTCCATATTAAATCACAATACCACGTGACTTATCTTCTCATCTGGCAACGTGCGATCTGTTGGCTCTTGACTCCTTTTAAGTGTCAAAATAAATCAACCATACATGGACTTGCTTGCATATTTGTAGCCATATTTAGATTCATTTCTGCTCATGTCTGCATTAGCTCTCCTAACCCTCTCATGTAGGAAAGTTGATGATTCGGAGATAGTTCCCCCTGCACCACTTACAGCTAAAAGCACACACTAGAAAAAATTAGAAGACTTTGGAACTGTTTTTAACTTCCAGCATTATCCACTATTACTAAGCTTTGAAGGAAAGATCACATTGGACATCCAATATATTAAACTTGAAGTATGTTTTGGATTTAAAAAAAAAGCAAAAACTTTTTTTTCTGCATTGTACTGTATTCCTGAAGGTCAGACTCAATGTAATGTAGGTGGTTTTTATTTGGACTTTGGACCAAGCCTACAGTTAGGCTGACTTTTTGCTGTGATCAACTCATCAAGCTTATTTTCCTGATTTGTGGCAGGTTGTTTCTTAAAAAGATCAAATTAGTCAATTTCCCTGACTACACAAAGAAAAAAAATAAGGAGTAGAATCATGTGATGGTGTCTAAAAGACCTCCAGACACCATGAAGTCTCCCTGCTCGTGCAATCAACTAATACAAAAAGATATACAGTTTAGTGCTAAAAAATAAACTTGACAGCTCTATAGGGTGAAATAGCTTACTATGGTTTGTTACTTTTTGCAGTGTGTGAACCTTGTTCTACTGAATAGTCAAGTACAGAAATCCACTTACCCATCAACTGGAGTTTTAATACGTAGTCAGCATCTTCAGGTACACCTCTTTCTCTTATACTGTACACACACACACTTCCTCTCTCACACACTCTCTCACTCCCTCTCCCCACATGTCTCTCTTTCTCTCTTCCCACTTCAGCTCACTTTGAACCCCTCCAACTCTCTCACCCTCCCTCTTCCTACCGAGCCGTGGTTTTTCTTTTCAATGCCAGCTCAGCTGTCCAGCAGGGTGACTTGCTGTTTTAGCTACCGGCTCACTTTGCCTCGTCATCCATTTTCTAGTTTTCTTCCCTTTCATATTTATTAAGCCTCCTGACTGACCTCAAGCGTGCCTTTAAAAGCAGAGCCAACCAGCGAGGTGAGAGATCATTCTATGTGTGCAGAAAGACAGAAAGAAAAAGAAATGGAGGAGAGAAGCATTTGAATAGAGTTTACGGCGTATTTTATCACAAACAATTGTTAAATAAAGCAATTCAACTCACATCTGTACATTAAAAACAAGCATCTAAATCATTCTTTTGCTTGTTGAGCTATTCAATTACTTAACCCTTGAGGGTACCATCAGTGTGGCTTCCAGAGGCTGCTCTGGTAGCTTCTGGGATTTGGTGTTGCATTCTTCTTGTCAAGAACAACAGAATTAGTTGAACACACATGAACAGGCTGGTTAATATGCCAGTTGCATTGAGGATTTTCTATAATCCCAAATTTGACAATAGTTATGGGTGCATATTGAGACCCTCTCAATAACTGATTATTAAGTACCAGTAATGTATGTCTGACTACTATTGCTGTCACAGCCCGGCTCTTAGTCTGTGACAAGGATGGGAGACACATAGGTATACTCAATTATAAAGTCATTTATTTGTTACAAAGTCATCAAAATCATACAAACCAATGAGTAGGTTAAGTTTGTATTATCAATAATGTACATATTGGAAGTGTGAGAGTGTGCTGTATGGATGTTATGTTGGAAAAACTAAAGGTAAGTCAACAAAAGCCACAACTCAGAAGTGTTTGTGGAGAGGAGATCATAGAGGGACTGACTTTTAAGGCCCGGTCACTCTAACATAAATCTGTGATCTGTGAAGTTCAATTTTGATGTCCTCTGACACGCAATATGCATCGGTGACCAATAGCAAACTGTCTTGACAGTGCTGACATATGAGGGGACGGAGAGCCGGAGAGCCCAAAACAGAAGAAGCTACTTTAGCTCATTAGCTGTGTTGCATCATCCACTTTTATATAACCCTGCTCTGCCAGAGTATAAACTGCTTCACAAAAGGGGTGTGGTTCACAGACCGTTATAAGACAGGAATCGACGGTACAAATACATATTTTGAATTAACTGTGTGAATTTATTCTCTGGTTAGCGACCAAGCTAGCAGCCAGCTATTGTGACTGACTAGTGCTAGCATGTTCCTGGCTGGCTCAGCTCGCCAGCTACAGTAGTTTACCAACTAGCCCTGCATGTAGTCCCTACGTCACCAAACTTCTAGCACCACCTACTTTGCTTTTTTTTTAGGCCTAACTAGGTAAACTACTAAAAGGTAAACTTATTTTTTGATAATTGTTTGGGCTTTTTGCCTTTATAGGAACAGCTGCTAGAGACAGGAAATGCAGGAGAGAGAGAGCGGATGACAGGTAGCTAGTAACTGCACTTCACATTGTGGATTCCTTTTTACAGATCTATGATCTGTACGAATACAGACAAAATTCCACAAATAAATAGGACGGAAGTCACAAATGTCACATGGACCATAAGCTGACAGGAAGCAATCAACAAATGTGCAAAACCCATTTCACATGCAAAAAAAGGATCCACAAATGCGTAAATATCACTTTACATGTATTTGTTGTGGTGAAACTATTTACATTTGAAAAACCTATATAATTTTTATGTGAAATTAAAATACATTTTGCATATTTGCAAATTGCTCTTTATTTTTGTGGATATGACTTTACACAATTCAAATAGTGCATAGTGAAATATTTGTGGGTCATGGTACACATTTGTGGATTGTCTTGTGTGGGATACAACTAATAAATATCTAATATAAATATATAAATATAACAATAAAAACTTCCATAGGCTTGCAGGCAGGTGACGGAAGGAGTATTTGTACATCAAAAAATTGCACTATCCACCAAAAAAAAACACTATCTTCTGTATGATTATCAGTATCTTTATTAAGATACTCATGACCATTTTACATAACACATTCTGGAAGCTGTAATCACAAAATGACTTGATAGTTTGTTCATTTTATTTGACATGTATACATGTTTGTTTACTGTACCCTTTATTGCGGTTACATCTTGTTGATAACATTAGATTTCAGTAATATTAGGCCTAATTTCCATAGTCTGTTTTCCTAAGTACTGTAGGTTTTCGCATGTAAACTCTAAAGGAGAAAATTAGTTTCAAGTCAGAAGCTCGTATCTCCCATCTTTTCTGACAGCTACATTTAAGGAGTGAAAACTTGCAGTGGCCAAAGACCCGACTCATTAGATTTAGACAAGTCCATATGGAGATGTTTTACTTTGGCGTTCCATAAGGGATTAAAGTTGACCTCAATTAGAGTTTGATGGTCGCCACACTTGTTGACATAAGCAAAGAGACGTTGGCGTCACTTTAAAACCTTTAATGAGTTGAAGGAGTTAAAAGAATCTTCAAAGAAAACTGCATGACACGCCACCAAGTGTATAAGCCTACATGTGATAACCCTGCCATGCTTCAGCCCACTTCAACATACTACATTCATTTCAACAGCATTTCTCTTTAATCCTGCAACAACTTAGTTGAAGCGTATTCAAATTCATGCTAAAAATGTGAGTATGCCCTTGTTTTTCACATGTATGTGTATGCTTAATCCTAATTGAAATGATTTTCACAAAAACATTCTCTCACACGCTCACTGGCCCTGTGGGCTGCAAGGACAACGTGGTATTAATTTAATTGAACACACGTAGTTACACAACACAGAGACACACACACACACACACACACACAGCTTTTCTTATTCCTATATTTCAGGTTTTGCATTCTAAGCAAGTGCCTGAGGAAGTACATGAGCAGATTAATGGCCCTTCTTTGGGAACAGCTAATAGTATGCAGAATTTATGCATTCAGACTTTATTTTAATAGGAAATGTGTACATGTCTCACTTTAGACAGAGGGACCCCACTATCTACACTTGTTTTATTGCAGTGAATTGGCTTGGTGTGTTACCGTGGGTTTGTTTATCAAGTGTTTGGGTCAGCCTTATCAATAAAGCTTTATTTTGAAGGGTAACACATTTCTAGTAACACATTTTAAAGCATTTCCGCTGCAGCCATTTTCTGCAAACAATTCATTAAACAGCACATTACAGCAGAGGCTACATCGGACAATAGTAATAAAAGTGACTAATTGCAATTACAGATATAGTCCTAATCCTAATACGCTTTATCATTTCTCTTTGTTGTGTGCTGTTACTCTAAACCGGTCTCAGCCTCTTTGACTACACTTACAATGACAAATTTAATCTCTCGGCTGCAATGTCAGAAGAAGACATAGTTAATTTGGGATTTAAATCTTTAATGCTTAGTACCTCAGAACTTCCACTCAGATAGAACTGGACATACAGTAATGTGTTCCACACCACAAAGTGCTACATATTGGTACTGCTCACAAGTCGTAGGGAGCTGGAGATGGTCAGGGTGGATGGTGATCATACGAAGCACAGGACTTTGACACTGGAGACTGGGGTCCGCATCCTGCATCCACATGTGCCGTTTAGGCTAAAGAAACACTCTGGTTAAAGTTAAAGAAAGCTCCTGGTTTGGGTTAAATCCTGTCACTTGACTTTTTTAACCATTTAAAAATATTTAACCAAGACCAGAATTCTTCCCTAACCAAGTGCTTTGAGTTGCCTAAACATAACCATCGAAACATTCATCATGCTTTAGGTGCCAAGAGCAGATAAATGTCAGTAAATGTCCTTCAGATATGTTCAACAGCAACATTTTGTGACTTTGCAGATACGTTTCATAAAAATGTTTCCTTTTTTATGTTGATGTAAAAAAAAAAAAAACCGCAATCCAGGTGGTATTTTGTTTCTTTCAAAACATATTTGCTATTGTACATTAGTAGAACATAAACCATGGCAGCCATGTGAATAAACCCAATGAAAGCAAATTTCCTTTTGCACGACAAGCTATGAAAACGTGAAACTTTTAATCAGTGAAATAATTAAACATCATTGATCCTTCCATGGCAACCTATTCACTTATCAGCCACACAAGGCTTCAACTCCGAGCTTCTATTTGAGGGGCAATCAGCCCAATTAAAAAATACTGCGATGCATGTTTTGTCAATCCTATATGAATTGGTAAAGTTAGCATTTGCGTAAATCAGTCTGACAGAAACACAGCTTTCTGAGTCTCCATGCAAACCAGGGAATGCACTGAAATACATCTGAGCCGCAGCACATGAAGCCTTGACCTGCTCAGGGAGACTCAGCATGAAAGCATGAACATTGGCGCAAGATGTGTGTCTGTAGGCCGGTGCACAGAGCACATTTACGTATGGTGCATTTATATTTTAATGAATAAAGAACATAATCTTTATACACACACACGAACCAACACTTAAGCACATATTTTACATGCAATAGTAAGCCACACAAACACATATGTGTACTCAGACACAGTCCAGTCTTTGCCAGGAAACACACACACACACACACACCGTTCATATACAGCACATGCTCAGTGATTACACCATTACATGCCCACACATGTATTGGGTAATTAATTCATTTGTGCAGGCACTTTATTCTGGGATGAACACACACTATTTCACACATACACATGAATACTTTCTCCTACTCACTGAAACACACACACTAAGCGATATTTCACTTACAATAGGGAGCCGGGGCTCTTATTAAACCTCTCCTCTTAACTTGCACAGATAAGAAGCTGCTTTATTAAATGTCTTTCTATTCAAGCTGCTATTGATTCATTTTAGGAGCCATTTCAAAAAGTCTATTCCCTTACCTCACACAACGCTTCAGCTCCTGCAGCTTAGAGAGACTTTGACTCCTGATCTGTTTCTTTTTTTTTTCTTTTTAATTGATTGCCCAGCACTTTCCTCATTTCCTCTGCCGCGTCTATCTGGGCGAAGCTTACTGTAAAATGTGTAAAGAGAAGAGAATTGCGAGATGTGTCATTAAGAGCTCACATGTAGAAATGTAATGAGGTAATTATAAAACTATACTTCTCATATCTGTCTGTTACCTCTACGCTATGTGCCATACTCGATTCTACCAAATGTATAGGGGAACTGGAATACTAATTTACTTTTTCAGTGCTGTCTGAGAGTCCTGGCACTGTCATTTTTAATGTGAGGACGACATTTTAAAATCTGACATTATTCTCATTGCATTCTCTGCCTCATGAGTGCAAACCCATCCCGTCTCTGCATGACATGCTTTACATCATTTGGCATATCGTCTCTCTCCCCACTTCCCCACTTGTTAGTGTAGAGGAGGAGAGCAGCAGCCTCTTGAGTGAACAGAGAAAAGACAGAATGGCACTGAGACGATGGTTTGCTTATTAAGTTTGTTTACTAAATAGCTCACTAGTGACAAAGACTGTTCCATCAGGTTACCCCGGTGTAAAATATAAATGTATAAGCACGCTGTGTGTTTGGGCCAGCATGGTGGTGCACTGGTTTGGTTAACATTTTGCATTTAGGAAGTCCTGGTTGTGTAGAGTTTGCATGTTCTACCCATGTCTACAGGGGTTTCTACCATGTGGTCCATTTTCTAAAAGACATGCAGGTCAGGTGAATTGGTGACTCTAAATTTCCTGTCGGTATGAATGTGAGCCCACAACTCCACGTTTGATTTTGAAAGGAGGAAAAACATAGCTGCACCGGTCTCTATGGGTTGAAAGGAATAAGTCTCCTGAACCTCTGACCACTCGCAGCTGAGATGCGGCATGGTACTATAGACGAATCCAAGTTGTAGGAGGAAGTAGTCAAGCTGCAATTACTGCAGTGGTAAACCTGTAAAAATTTCACTGTAATATATGTAAAGGATTTCACTTTTTTTTGCCAAGAAATCTGTCCAAGAGATCCTGTAGAGCCTGTTGAAATGCCATTAAAATAAAAGTCATAGTCTACAAAACTTAACCCTTTCATGCATGAATTATGACAGCCTCAGTCAAGTCAAGTGATTTTTTTTAAACTTAATTTTGTTTAAACATGCATTTTTCAAGGAGTTTTTCACATGTCCACTTGGGTGGACAGCATGCGCTGGAGTTTTCAACTGTATTTAAAAAAAAAAAAAAATGAATAAAATGACATATGTAAAAAAAACCTAAAAAATAATATATATTTTAAATGCTGGTAAAAAAAAATCTGCAAGTTACATTCTAATGACATAAATCAACTGATTTACAGCCAAAAAGTTACTGCAGCTGAAGCATTTTCAAGAACTACAGTGCAGTAAGTATGAATTGTAGTTGAAATATAGCCAGCAATGCATGATGTCCAATTCAGTAGACAGATGATTAAACGTAATTTCCTCCTAATATGAAATCAATACTTAATAATTATATTACTCCATAGTTGTTACTTGAGGTTACCAAATTGTATTTACCTGTAATTGTCTCCTACTATAGAAGGACTGGCAAGATATTCCTGAGCTGTTCAGCTTTTCTGGCCGTCCGTCGGCCATTTTGGTTTTGAGAAAACTTTGTTGCACTTACAACAGCCGGCCAGCGGGTGGCAGTGTATGGGATGACACGCCAGCATCCACTGTGGTGGCTGATGTGCAACTATACCATCAAAACCCATGCATATACAAGAAAACAGCTTCTGAATAGCTGTCCACTGTAGTGACCACTATGTGTGAAAGAGTTACATTTTTCAACAAAATTTTGTCCAATTTTAACAGAGGGGTAGATGTCTACCTTCATCACCGTGAGGGTTAACATGTTCAGTTCCACTTTGAATCCACATAAATCAGCCGCAGTCTGTGGTGTAAGATTATGCTGATACACAAGATGTGGATAAAGCATGTTGTCACCATTAGTTTCCAGTGCAACGAGGATTATTAGACTGGGTGCAGTTACTCTTTAATGTTTCACTGTGTCAGCCTGGCGAAGGGTGCACAATGCCTCTCACCCAATAGAAGCTGGGATAGGCTCCAGCCCCCCTGGGCCCTACACAGGATAAACAGATAGATGGGGAATGATGGATTGATGTTGTGTGTTATTGCAGAGATGTTTTATATTTACATTTTGCACATCCTCTATTCACTGTGCATTCATAATTTCCTTATATTCTTGACATTTTATTTTCCATTATTGGTGCATTCTGTGTGCATCCTGCAGTTTCTAAACTGTAGTTAGTAAGAGAGGTGAAAATGTTAGGGGTCTGGCTAGCAGAGCAGGGAAAAGCAGGCTTAATATTTATGAATATTTATTTATATAGCACATTTCATACAAACACGTACAATACAATGTGCTTCACAATAGATAAATAATATAGATAGAAAAAACTGATGCAAAAAGTAGAGACATAAAAAAAAACAAGCAGAAAAAAAGATTTGTGAGCAAAGTAAAAAAGACATTTCAAAGAAAACAACATGAACTAAGTTAACAATTAATACTGTGGGTGCAAAAATATACAGTAAAATAAACCATTTTAGAAATGATGAAGAAATCTTTAAGATTTTAAGTAAAAGTTGGAAAGGTGAAAGCTGCACTAATCAATATTTTTATATTAACAATGGATAAAATGCCTATGTATTATGTGAAAGGGTTCACTCTGCAGTTCCTCTCAGCTCTACAGAGCATTTTAATGTCTTTCAGCTCATTGTTTTGGTTTTACAACCCACAACTTTATTGTTTTGGTTCAATCTCACCCCTCTCATCAACCTTGTTTCTGCCAGCAGCAGGCAGCTGTTTTTAGCGAAACACACACACACACACACACACACAGTTAGCGACTAGCTGGTGAACATAGTGGAGCATTAAGCAGCCAGCTATTTTCCTCTGGAGTTGGTGGAGAGCTAAAAGTAGAGTGAATATTGGCCTTACCTTCAACAGGTGGCCAGAAACATGACTCCAAATGAATAATAATGTTACTCCATGTCTGCTGGATGTGTAAATAGGCAATTGTTTGCTACCAAGCACCTTATCCATATAAACTTCATAATGTGATAATATGTCAATGTAGGTTTTAAACAGTGTTGTGATTGCCTGTTGTATTATACTAAAATACTTCTCATTTGTTGTGTTCTATATTCTTTTTCTTTTTTTAATCCTTGATATTTTCTGTTGCAATGTGCTGCTGCAATGCATTTCGCCCCACAAGAATCATTATGGCTTTATCTAATCTTGCATTTAATTTCAGTATCTCAGTACTTGCCTAATATTCCCTTCTTCGGGAAACAATTAATCATGCAACCTAACAAGATCTAACCCGATGATAAAAACCCGTTCAGTTTGTTGTGTTTCAACTTCTCTTACTCTCTGCCTGCAGTGCTGAACCCACGTGGGCTCTCCACAACTTCAATCACAAGCGAAGAACAAGGAACGAGGAAGAACGAGCACCGTGTGGGCCACTGATCAGACTAAATGAAAGAAGCACAGAGGAGGGCTGAGAGACTTGGAAACTCCAGGTGCACTTCTATCCAGAGAGAATCGTGAAGCCATTAACGTTTGGCTGTTCATGGACAGTTTCGGTGAAAAGTTACAGAAATCTACCTGTAATTTTACATTCTTTAAAAATATAAACTTGTTTTTTCTTCTTTTCGGCTTGTGCAGTGACTTTAAGGTCAAGGGGACTCTCCGGTGTAAGACAAAGGTACCCATCTGAGGGAGTCATCTACCCTCCTGCTTTATTCTTAGTGACAGGAGCATTTGGTAGAACACTAATTGCGTCTCGTTGGGATATGTGGGAGGATTGAGTGAGAGAGAGTGACAGAGAAAAGGAGAGAGACACAGAGGCGGAGGGAAATGGTGACTCAGTTAGTAACCTCCTTTCAGTAAATGGCTCTAGACTGCACACACAAACAGACACACCACAGTTGTGAGAACATTTAACTTACTTTCACTTATTCCTAATTTAATAATAATTTCACACTAACATCAGCCTGTTTTTAAGGCTCAACTTCAGCCCCATTGAAGGCTACCAGGTGAACTTTTCTCTGTGGTTTGTCAGCGGTAAAAAAAAAAAATCTCTGCATTACTGCAGAGGCTACATTTGACTTACCAGCTGTGTCACAGCACCAGTTCACACTCCCGAAAAAAAGATACTTGAATTCTTTTGATACACATCCACTATTACAGTTGAAAAAGACAACCTCCCACCTAGAACTACTATTACCACGAAACAAAAGTGACTCCATACCTACAAAGAACCTCTTTGTAGGTATGGAGTCAGGGTACATTGGTGAACATGGTCATGAACAATCCATATGTAGATGAACAGCAGCTCAGGTACAAGGCAAAACATATGCTACACTGCCCTCCAACCATCCTCCTTACTTAATGCTAATCAATATTTTTCACATTAAGAATTGATCAAATGACTGTAATGTAAAAGGTGATATTTTTTTCATTTAAATTTTGTGAGGCTGCTGCACCAGTCGCATTATCATTCTTATGCAAGATTCACAATATTTTTTCAAAGTGATTTTCTTGCCAAACCAACATATGCATGCATTGTATTCTTAATTTAACCAATAAAGCCGCAGCATTACACTTACACATTTTTGTGCAAAAGACTTTCACGATGCCCTTGTAACATAGCAATCACATCTTGATAGCACCATATGACGTTATGAAACAATATGACAGTATGACAACAGCGAAGTTAAGAAATATACTTTGTGCTGTCAGTTTAGTTATCTTGATGCCTAGAGTCTTTTTAAGTGCTGCAGTTCAACCCGTTCTCATTCCCAGGTCGTCAAATACTGACGTTTTGTCACGCCCCTTAGGGTCTCATACAGACGCACAAGGAACCCTTTGTCGTCTGTATGAGACGCATCGGGCTTTCAATTAACTCCAATGTAGAACCATCCTCAGCAATATTAGGCGCTCAGAGCAACTGCTCCAGCCGTGCAGATGCTGTGAGCATCAGGCCCATTGGAGAACGGAGGACCCGCCGCCCGGAAGTATTTTCCTCACTGTTAATTCCCATGTTAAGGTTTTCTTTCAATGACATCCTCAACATTTCTCAAAACTAAAACACGAAAATGTCCTTGGTAATTCACCTATACGATAGGTTCATGTTACGGCTATCAGTTTAGATCATTTCTCCTTTAATTCTGAAAAATAATGTTTTTCTATTGGCCTGCGTCCACGTCACGTGACTGCCACATCTTTTTGTGAAAACCAAAATGGTGGACATTTCTGTTTATTATTTATTCTTTTAAAAATGCAGTATTTTAAGATGCATTAAAATGCGTTTGGATAACATTTCTAGCAAGAAATGCGCATTTTATTTTCATAATCTTCATTCAGTGAATGTATATGATCCTTAGTTTTGTTTATTCTCTCAGGTCTCAGATCGTTGCTATGGTGGTTGCTGCAGATGCTGCTATGCGAAGCCTACGTAGGGAATTGTGGGTGGACTTGGAGCGTTCGACTCCTGTTTCTGGCTGGCTGCCGTCAGTGGGCTTCATTCCATTTCAAATTTCTGCCAGTCGGCCGTAAACTGAATCCAAAGGCCACTATCTCTGTTGAATAAAGACGTTTTATAGCCTGTGATTGTAAAATGTGAAGTTGCTCATTTAATTTTATATTTCTAAGTCGATGTGGCTGAGGATATTTAATCATGAAATCACCTTTCTTAAGAAGGGGTTATCAAACTGGACTTTATGTTGTGCATTTCATTCAACCTCCACTGTTACATGATTTAATTATTTATGCACATTACATTTAATTTTTGCTCGTCAGCTTCATATATTTCATACACTTAATTTCTTTGTCCATAGCACAGTCAGTATTGCCTTTGTAAAGTCAATATTTCATTTCAAGTTTTATATCCAATTTCAAAACTACTACTATTCCATTCTGTAAATACATTTTAAAATGTCATATTCATTTTAATCTACTTAATCTACTACTACTACTACTACTCTCTGTTTTCTCTGGTCATGTAGCACCAAAAATATTTGCATCTTTCTACTGCCTAGACAGCCCAGTTTTATGAAAAGACCATCTTTCCAGCTGTAAAATACCCCTTTAAAGCACAATGTCTCATTTTCGGTTTCTACATATTAAATACAAAAGATGCAAAATATGGGTTTGGTAGCTTTTGACTTGGGCTGAGGAACAGAAAGTCAAGTAACTTTTAAAAAATAAAGGTCTGGGTGCTCTCCCATCATTTAGAATTATGCATACGACAACATAATCTGTTTTGAGAACCACTCCATGTGCGTACACTCAAATGGGGAAATCATTTAGGTCTCCAAAAACTTCTGCTTCTACCATAAAAAATTTGGCAAAAACATATTTTGTATATTACCATACGTATGGACAGCGGAGAAGTGGACCATGATGCTGCAGTGGTTTGAGCCATCTCAACATTTTGATCCATTTTTCTGAAGTGAAAACTTGTCACTTTTAAAATCCATGGCAACGATCATGAATTCAATCCAAGCTGCTGTTTACTTTTAAAAAGGAGGAACTTACAACTTTTTACTGCCGCCTTTCAAGCGTACAGGGGATGAGTGTTTGATACTAAAAAGACAGATTTTGGGTAAAGCATCGCTTTAGGCCTGACCTTCAAATGGCAGATTTACAGACATATGGTGCATACATACAGACACACACACACAAACCTCCCACATGAATCTATACTTTGAAGTACTACATGCTTCTCCCACTTGTTCACCCTCTGTTGCTCAGCGGGGATCTCTCTGTGGCTCCCCTAACAACACTTCCATAGGCTTTCGCTCTTACTCGAATGCCTTTTCTCTGCCAACAATTCCTCCATGCATCCCTCAAATCCACTGCTCTGCTCTCTAATCTAACCTGTTTTTCCTCCTCATTTTCTCCTCCACTTAGCACTCCTTTCGTCTGCTGTTCTCTTGACATCGTCCCTTTTCTTCTACTTGTATTTGTTTTCTCTGGGTCACCACTTTCATACCATTTCTAATTATTGTCTAATTGTTGCCTCTCTACTGTTCCTCTCTCTCCCCTGTTTGAAACCCTTCATATTTTGCCCCATTTCCTCTCTTTCTAAATCTGTTTTCTCCATGCTTTCCCCCATCCCTACATTTGTATCTCGTCTTCTCTCTTTGTTTCTCTCTCTAGACTAACCATCCCCAATGTTCTCTCCAAGTCTCTGTCTAATCCTCATTTTCTTTTGATGCACTCCTCTGTGGTTTCATCTCCTGTCTTTCCTTAAATTGAGCTGTCTTTTTGCCAGACTCATTTCCACAAGTTTTGTCTTAACATAAGGCCAGGTTTGGCATCTTTAAGACATCTCTCACCTTGATCACAGGCCGCGGCTCCTTAAAGAGCGCTCCAAAACTTTCTATGCCGGTGTGAGAGCTTTTTGACACATCAGCAGTGAAACCTCTTGTTAGCATTCATTAGCAGTGTTAGAACAAGTCAATAGGGACCAAAACCAATTCTCATCAAAACCAAATTGGCTTGCTTGTAATTGCATCATGCTGTTTCCAGTTTCAGTCGTCCTGGTGCAGGTTTAACCTTGCCACACCACATTCACCATGCTCTGGTTTGCATACAGATTGGATTACCAGGGTTTGCTGTATTTCATGTAGCACAATTAAAGTGGTACTTCACTTAATTAATCTTTTAAGTATTAGAGCAAGACAATATAACTTTTGAAAGATGAAATAACATCGGCAATAAAAATAAAAAAAAACACACCTTTACTCAATTTAATACACTCAGGGGTTTTGCTGCAACAGCATTACTTGGTCTGACATGACCATTAGCTTATGGGGGCTAATGTTAGCAGACTTCAGATGATGTGTAGTCAGATGTAATCAGTAGGCGATCTGAGGGGGGAACGAGGCGGGATGCCATCTCCCTTATTAGCAAAATGACCAAAATCCGTCCCCCTTGTTAACCTGCTCAAAAGATGCTCTGTGCTTTGTCTCATAGTGGGGCTTCACATTGCCGCTTTCAATAATCGCCACGGTCTCAGAAAACATGAGACATACTGCTTTTGAACTGCCTGTGGGGAGGGTTGAACATGTGAGAATCTGTCCATTCTTGATTAAAAGCTCTGCTTCCACTGTCTACTTTTCTCTTTTGAGAAATTATTTCTCCGACTCGTCTCTGCTCTCCTGTGTGTGTGTGTGTGTGTGTGTGTGTGTGTGTGTGTGTGTGTGTGTGTGTGTGTGTGTGTGTGTGTGTGTGTGTAGCCTACCTCACTGACTCAACTCACAGTCCATTAAACCAGTGCCATAAAGGCTAGAAAAGTTGCGCCAGTTAAAATAGAAACGCTTTATCGATATTCTCTACAGCAGACGAGAGGAAAGAGAAAGTGTGGCGGCAGCATGACCGAGGCCGGGTCAGAAATTTACAGACCTTGGACCAAAAGTGCCCTTGAATGCTCATGAACTTTTTGCTGTTCTCACTTTTTTCAAATAAAACAAATCTTTGTGAAATTGAGTGTTTATTTGACAATATAACGTAATAATTATACATTATTTCAGAGTTTAGTAAATGCACCTAAAAATCAGTTCAAAGGGCAAAAATAGGCTACCTTCTGAAAAAAACAGCAACTATTACACACTAACTATACACTAAGTATTAATGGCAGAGAAAATGTATCAAAATGTCCACAGAGACCTATCAAACCACTCTTGAGGGATATTCCACTTGCAGAAAATCCTCATACCTAAATGACTAAATAGCCCATTTGTTAGTGCCCTCCAAAAACAACTAATTTTTCACATTTCTGATCTACCACCTCTCTGGTTAAGTTAAATTTAGGCAACTAAAACTACTTTGCTAAGGTTATAGTAAAGACAAAAAGACAAGACAAAAGACCTACACCTTTCCCCAAACTGCTCCCTACAACAAATTCTACTTGAGTTTTTGCTAATGAGAGAGGACAGTAATTACTCACACGTGATAACAGTCTCTCCAATCCTCCACTGTCCATAGGTTGCTGTGGATATCTAGATACTTTTTTCACACCATGAAAGCGTGTCAGCATTGGCTGCTGTTGTAACTCACTGAGCTCAGGTCAGTTTGAATTCTACAAAGAACCTACACATTTTTTTCAGCCAGTTCAAATGGTGTTTGGTATTCGGAAGATATGGGGTGGAATGTCGCTTTTGTTGATAAGAAAGACTGTTCAAGATGTTCAAGCATGAATTCAAATCTTAGTGTCTGGTAGTTTGGTGTTTTATTGTATTTCTAATTTTATTGTTTATTGTGTTATTTTTAGCCATGCCATAGAGATGGCAGTGTCGGTAAGTTGGTCCGCCACTTTGGACGAGACTGAAATATCTCTTATCGAATGGATTGCCATGACACTCACTTTCTCTCTTGAGTGATCCTTTAACTTTTCTTCCAGTGCAGAGGTTTTCAAAGTTTAACACTGTGGGCCACCCTGAGACAAAAACGTATGCAAGTCTGTCGAATTAGCTAGCAGTTTATGTTTGCAATGTAACCATGGATGGACAGATCACTGGATAACTTTGATAATGAAGAAAACTTAACATGATGATTCTCAGGCAAGTTCCAGAGTTATAAGTTTATGGCAGTTTATGCACAATGGACATCTGAGATAATGATATCCTAAAAAGTGTAAGTTATTACTCCGAGAAGGAGTGGGATTTTTCTTTTAGGCAAATTGCGGCAATCGGGCGTTAAAAGTTTCAAAGTGCCTTAACTGCCTCTATGAGCTGTGTGTCACAGCCACTGCTGCAGCTCCAACTGCTGACCGTGTTGATGAGCGGGCCAAAGCACCTGGCAAAACTACTAACTAACTTCCCGGTGCTTTCAGAACACCTGCACGCACCTGTCCTTTTCCCCTCACGCAGTATCCTTGCCCCACGTCCTCAGTTCCACTGCTCTCGCACCATCACCAGGTCTGAGTTATATTCTTTTATTTCCAAGACTTTAGTTTATCACCAAATACCTCCCAAACTGATGACATTCAAACCACCTTGCTGGCTACAGTTATACCTGCTGAAGTGTCCTTGAGCACGACATTGAATCCCTCCAGCTCCAGGGCTGCTGTCTTCTCACTAAACACAGCTGCTACTGTGTTCCTAGCCAAGATAAGCTACATACTGTAAAGTATCCCTGGCGTGACAGGAAACTGAACTTGACATGGAGAGAAATAAGTGTTTAGATACACAGAGTTCATGCTGAGATAAAATCTTCTTCAGATTATGTTCACATGAACCTTTGATATACTGCTACTGAATCTCCCTGTTGCCATTAATAAACCAGTTACTGTAACACAATATTTCCCTTTCCTCTTTGACTCAGCAATAGTAGCTTATGTTTAATGCAGCGGAAAAACATTAATAGGAACCACGGCTCTGCACAATATACAGCACTACGTTGACCTGTTCAATATGGAAGTAAGCTAGGCATGTTAAACAGGTTTCTCATAATTGGAGCATAGTTTTAGCTAAATTGTTTTGACCACATAATTAGGCTTGTATATATAAAAACCTCCAACCAGATTACTTGTGTAATAAGGCTACAGAAGCCTCTGCAGCATAATCATAGAACTAAATGTACTAACAAAGAGCTAGTTAGAGAGGAAAGAAGCAGAGGATACACAGAAAGAAAGGAGAGAAACGAAAAAAAAGAAGTCAGGGAAATACTGGATATTGGAGGCACAGGAGATCTCTTCCTGTGACTAATTCTCTCCTGATCTCTCAGTCTCCCCCTCATTTAGAAAAGACCTGTTCGCTCCCCCTCTCTCTGACACACACCCACGCCACAACCACAACATACACACTCTCTCACACACATACACGCTCATAAAACACTCCATACACCCCCACTCACAATTCCTCTCTTACACACACACTTTGTCAGACACACACACATGCATAATCACACAAGCAAAAAAGGCGGAATCGCCCGGAGTGTTTGCAGCCCACACTGTTTCCTATGTGTGGCTAAACCTACACACACACACTCTCACTCACACACACAGTGATCTGAGACAGAGGAAAAATTATGTTTTGTCTTTCCAAAGCCGTTTGATTTTCTCCGCCTCGCTTGCACAGCCACTTAGCAGCTGTACGCTTGTGTAACCAGTCTGTGCCGTTTTGTACTTACAGCGTTGGATTTCCTTTAGCCTGATTTAGGTTCTCAGAAGCCTTTCTGTTGTGTACATGTTTTAATGTCATGGATGCCAAATACTCCCAACATTAGGCCTCAGACCCCTACTTGAAGAGATTATGACCCAGGGATCCATACAGACAGATCTTTGTCGTCAATTTGAAATTTAATTTAACTGTCCACACTATACAAAGTGAGATTATAATGGTATTTGATTACTTACAGTCAGTAACTTAGCTCTTGGCCATATTCTGGTTAAGGTCTTATTCGTTTTAAGCTGTTTGTTCCCCCGCGACTGAGCATCCCTACTGCCAGAAATAAACCTGTTAAAAGGAATATTTCCTCCATGAGTGAGCAATAGTGGGTTACTTGTAATGCAGAGGGAGTAAGTACAGATCCCAACAGTAAATTGTGCAGTTTTCTTGGCACTTTAATGAATGACTTCTGATTAAAGTACCCAAAACACTATGTGAATCAGAGTTTGTGCAGACAATGAAAACCCAATGAAACAACAATTAGAAGTTTGCCTGCTACTTTAAAGCCCCTAAAAACCAGCCCTCTAACTCTCATTAGATTCAAATATTGCTACATTCTGATTGGAGCAAATATGTATGTTATGTTTTTCACTTTAAAGCAGTAAGAGCACAGACAAAAACACAAATAAAGAAATCTCTCAGTGACAATAACCAAAACTGTTCCAACTTTGGCAGAAAATTTGCAATTATATAGAAACCAATCGCTCATAGTATGAAGATGAGTCATGACTATTTCTCAAGACAAAACCAGGTGTCTTGAATAATCCCTGGAGGACCAGAGGTCCCAGGTTACAAAGACCACTAGTTTAACCATTCATACCCAAAATGGAAATTGGAAAAAAGCTTGGATTGGCTTTGACAGTGTCAGCAGGCAGACGGAGGAAAGTACAATGACGAAGGAGTTTATTGTAATACAAGACAGAAGTATATGTAAAGTAATGTGCAGTGGATATGATGGGCTGGAGCTAGGAAAGTCTAAGAGTCTTATCTGGTTAGGGGGTAGTTCGTTCAGTCCTTTGGAGGAGATGAGGAGCAGGAGAGCCAGGAGAGGAAGACACACACACATAGGCTGAGTGGAGTCCGGAGTCCAGAGTCCGGAGTCCGGAGTCCAAGGGGACGCTTCAGAAGGTGATGCGGTCAGGTTGAATCTCATAGTATGTTTGAGACCGGACAGTGAGTGAACCGGGGGAGTGTGGCTTTATAGTGTGGGGTTGGTGATTGGTGGCAGGTGTGTGATCAGTACTCAGGTGAGTGAGATCGAGTGAGTGGATTGCAGTGGGTGGAGCTGGTGGTGTCTGTGTTGGCTCCCTGACAGACAGCACCAATATGCTAGTTTTAGTTTGAAGTCTGAGTAGCACTGTCGAATCACAGTGAAGTAGGTGTGGGACTTAGAATGTAGGTGGTGAGTTAAAGCAACACTATGTAGCTTTTGAAAGAAGAAATTACACATTCCTCCTTGTACAAATGAAAAGTTGAATTAATAAACCATTAAACGCACCGTTGCTCACTTCTGTACGCTCAGAGGTTTTGCTTCTACTTCTGGTATGACCTGTAGTTAAGGTGGCTAATGTTAGCTAATATTAGCAAACTTTAGGCGAATATTGCTGTGCAATGCAATTTACTGTTTCATTTTGCTGATTTTACAACTCTTTCCCACTTGTGCTACTGTTACATTAAATATTGCATTACTGACATTTGCAGCTGCTGTTTAACAAAAGTTCTATTGTCGCACTTTAGTAATTTACTGTAACACAGGGCTGCTCTCTCTTATTTAAAGTTTCAAGTCTGTGGCACCTCTAACCACACCCAACAGTGATGTCACGGTGTACTGACACACACTTCTACAGCACTGCAGCAAGGTGAGACATTAAACCACTGGAGGTCAGCAAAAACAAGATTTTCAGCTGCTGTTATATTGCACTTTAAACAGTGCATGTCAGTTTGGGCTGAAATGTCTTTTAGAACCTAAAATTGTGTTGAGATTGAGGCAACTGTAATGAAATTTCAATTGAAACAACGGCAAGTGTTCACTGTGATGGATTACCTTATCTCAAGCAAGTTTAAAGTTCCTTAAAGTTAATTTTCACAGTGTAGGCCTTCCAACAGCCATTGGTTTTTAATGATCTCAAACCAATGGCTTGGAAAGTAAGAAAATTAACTTTGAAAATGGTCAGCAATTGAAGTCTTGTTGGCTTTTTGTTAATGTTAATTTATTTTCCCCCCTGTTTTGTATTATTTTGCACATTATATATTCTGTATCTGCTTGATCCAATGCTTTTGAAGCAATATGAAGGCCCACAACATCACAACAAGTGGAAATTTTAAGTTTAGTATCACTTTTTCCAGGTTTGGAAATTTTGGACAACAATTTTTAATAAAGTTCTCAGGGTTTGAACAAAGCATGGCTATACAATATGTTTTTATCAATTAACCCAGTGAGAGAATGTAGCTACATATAATGCTTTTCAGGAAATTTCAGTAGCATTGGTTGTTAGCGTTAAAATGATTTTATTGGTTTAAATTATACCCTATGTAGGAAAAATCAGCTTTGCAAATAAATATGTAAGCAAAAAATAAGAGCATTATTGTAATAACTGTTCTTACTTTCTCTACATATTTTTTAGGGCCTTCAAGCCTGTCTGAAGCTCTGCCGTTTCTGTGTATATATCTGTCCCTCTACACACTCACTGGCTCTCCATCCTTCCCACTCTCATTTCACTCTCTGTCTCGACCTCCTCTTCTAAATGAAGCTGTTTATGTAACAGTAGAATTGTAATGTGACAAGCAGACGCTTTACCAAATTTACATAACATGATCAAACGGGCTCTGTTTTGGTGCGCGTGTGTGGTGAAAGTCAAAGCAGTCTTTATCAAAAAGCAGGTTTTCAGTCAGCAATGAAAAGACAAAAACAGCAGGTGTCATACAGAACAGATTAAAGCAACACAGATGATCAGGCAGAGAGCACTGACAGCTGACTGAAGAGGAGCAGCTGGATGGTCAGGTGACTGGGTCAGGTGGTGAGCCGAGGTCAAAAACTCAATAGTGACAGCTGGTGGGCAGGTGAGGAATGGCAGGAGAGGTTAGTGTGAACACAGCAGCTGTTGTGTGTGTGTGTGTGTGTGTGTGTGTGTGGACATATATTACTCATGTTGTGGGGACATACATCTGGGACTCGCCTTGTCAGGGTAAGGTTAGGTTTAGGTGAGGTTGGGTCAGGTAAGAGACTGTCTCCAGGGCACTGGCACAAGTCTTTTTTCATTAAAAAATTCACAATCTTGAATCTTGAATCTGCGATAAAGGGTTAGGTTAAGTCTTCAAGAAATTAATGGAAGTCAATGTAATGTCCTCTGAAGTGATGAAAACACGACTCTGTGTGTGTGTGTGTGTGTGTGTGTGTGTGTG
Organism: Siniperca chuatsi; assembly: GCF_020085105.1. NCBI lineage: Eukaryota > Metazoa > Chordata > Actinopteri > Centrarchiformes > Sinipercidae > Siniperca > Siniperca chuatsi. Next base: position 24,412,606 of record NC_058049.1, read on the forward strand.
TGTGTGTGTGTGTAAAATTATGTCTAAAACAAATTTTCCCTCCAGTATCCATCCTCTGTCCTCAGGCACTATTCTTCTGGAAAGTACTGACTATACCAGGTTTGTGTGTGTGTGTGTGTGTGTGTGTGTGTGTGTGTGTGTGTGTGTGTGTGTGTGTGTGTGTGTCATGTGCACTTCTTTGCATGTTTATATGCCTGTTAATAGTACTGTCGCAAGTCTGCGGCATCATTTTATCTCCAGAGGACTAATTGTAGATTAATAGACTTAACTCGGTACAGCAGTACAAACAAAGCCTCGAGCAACAGATTTTTACAACCTGAACATTCAGCTGAAACATTAAGAAATGGCGGTTAGAAACACCAAGAGAGAACTACTGTGACACAAAATGAATGGATATCTCATGGAATCCTTTGAAATCACAAAATACAAAATGCATGACAATATTTGTAACTATAATCCACACATATTCACCCTGTGCATTTGTGATTCCATATTGATTGTTTTCATATTCCATGATGAACATATAAACAGGACATTCTAGTCATTGGGAAAAATCAGATTAGACTTCTCAGAGCTAGACATAATCCAATTTGAATCACCCTTTAGTTTATAGTCAACAGACTTAATTCAAGTGTCCTGTGACTGAAGTCAGGATTCCTGCGGGTTCATTGTTCATTCTTAATTTGATCCATAACAAAGATTTGTTTTTCAGGAGCACATTATAATATCATATAAACACTCATTCGGTCTGCACAACACTGAGCTCTGCATCCTCATTGCTACACTGCTGCCTGCTATCAGAAATGTATCTCCCTGCACCTCCCCAGCCTCCTCCTGCATTAGCAGCACGTAAATGCATGTGTGTTTTAATTTGTGTTCATGTTCGTCCAACGTTGTGCATCTCAGGGCCCCCCTGATTTGTGAGCTCAGGGAAAGTCTGTGTCAAGCTTGCTCACATTTGTTCCAGATCATCACATGAGCAGAGCCACACTAAAAATGCATATTGCTGCAATAAATGGTTAAAACCTTGACACGTGTGTCCTGACTGAAAAAAAACAAAAAACAAAACAAAACATGTTCAATCTTTTTTTGTGTCCAGAAATGATTAACTAGTATAAAAAACAAGTCCATTACTTCTGAGGCTCCCAGCCCCTGGGCTGAAGACCAGTACTGGGCATCAGAATATTTACTACCTTGCTATGACTTTGCAAAAAAAAATAGAGCTGAATAATAATTCTGTAACGTATAACTTACAACTCAGGCACAAAGCAAACAAAGTTTAATCTTCTAGTTTTACTTTATGATCAACCAGTCTCTCTTTTATGTGCTCTCCTTTCTCTCTCCCTGTCATTTCACAAATGAGAGATCCTGCCCTAACCGAAACAGACTCATTTCATCAGTGTGCACACTGGCGCAGGTTGGAGAATCCCAATTTTGTCATATGTCAATATAAAAACGAACCGCTGTGCAAAAACGGTTGGGACCCCTGCAGTAGTTTGGCATTTATAACACACAATTTAACTGTGGGTCTAATTGTAGTTATGCCGCTTATCTGACCAAGTTGGACTGAATCTGTTCCAGTCCCGGCCAGTTGGTGTTGACGGTCAAGAGGTAAAAGCGTACAGTGTTTGCTGTTTAAGGAATCAGATACTGGTGGAATCAGGACTGTGGTCCTCATAGGTAATGCCACTGGAGAAATAATATTAAAAAAGACTAAAAACTGAGAGCAAAAGGAAAAACAGTGCAGTATGCCATGAGTGGGAGAGTATTATTTTATAATCATGTTCATCCAGAATTTCAGCTCAGCTGGAGTTCGCCTAAAGTTCACTCACCTCCAACTCTGTCTGCGGTCCTTGTTGCCTACGTCTCTCCACCCACCATTTTACCCAAATTTGGCTTTGTCATGTTTTTCTTCGAATTTTCCATGAACATTGTAGCACAAAAGAGACAGGATTATTTTTTTTTTTTATGAACATTTCTGTTTTGGCACTGTCACATGCAAGAAATTAAAATCTTTTTTTCTTTTTTTTCAATTCAAGCACTGATTTGTGAGAGTAAGTGCATGTACGTGGGCGTGAGAAAGAGACACAAGGTCTGTATGAGGGGGAGAGAGAGAAGGACTTGTAGTAACAGAGTGAAAATGTGTGTGTGGACCTATTTGGTCTTTAAAAAAAGGATTTTTAAACCAAAGTCCTCCTCTTCCTACTCTCTGTACATCCCTTCTAGGTAATAAAAAGTAGTGATTGATATACTGAACTAGCCCTCTCCTTCCAGCTCTCTCTTTCTTTCTCTATCTTTCACTTTATGCCTTCCTTAATTTACCATTTCCCTTAGTCGATCTCTCTCTCCTACCTGCCTCCATTCTCTCCTTCTCTCTTAACCCCCTCCATCACCCTCTTCCCAGAGTCCCTCTGCACCCTCCCACTCTCCCCAAATCTCCCTCCATCCATCCATCCATCCCTCCCTCTCATCTCTCTCTTTATCCCTCTCAAAGGGAAATATCATAGAGAATTTGGCAGGTACTCCAAAGACAGAGTGGGCTGAGAGAGAGAGAGAGAGAGCAGGAGAGAGCGAGCAGTAGAGGGAAAAAGAGAGGTAAAGAGGAGAGCAAAGCCAGAACAAAAACGCTCTCACATCTAATTTTCAGATGGTGGTTTCTGTTTGCTGTGAATAATTTATAGTCTCCTCTCTTCTGCATGTTCTGCATCTGATAGACATGTTTATTTAATGTTGATTCTATCAAATATGGAAAATAAAAAAACAAAAAAAGACACACTGGTTGTTTAAAAATGACTGTGACAAGATGTAAATGATCACTGTTGAGAATACATAAACCCTCCTGTCACATTTGTTTGCAGTCAGAAAACAGCATAATATCAGTGTCACGCTTTACTGGTGCCTGCAGGAGCCCTCTGCAGGGGCCCTCTGCAGGGGCCCTCCACAGGGAGGTCAGAGTTCAGGGTCAGCCACACAACAGCAGCGCTGGAGCATGTGGAGGTTGTTTGACTTGCTGAAGGACACAGTGGCAGGGCCACTTCTGCCAATATGGGGGACTGATCTCAACTCCTTTGATTAAGAACCAGTGTCTTTAAGCAGCATATTAGTTTGAGACTAGACAAAGAGGCAGGAGCATCATGTAACTGTGGTTTTGAACCAGCTTGGAACCCTGTTGAAACACTATCACTCCACTGTGCTGGTAAAATAAAGGATGAGTAAACTCCAACTTTACCTCAGCTACTTCATCAGGGGTCCACTAGGTCCATGAAGATGGGTTCATCAGTCTTTATCTCCAAAACAAATCTAAAATCAAACACAATTCACATATGGTTTTTATTTAGATTAATGTTTGGAATAAAACAGAATAACTGAATCCATTTGTTTAAACGTAAAGCCAAATCACATACAGTAAGTGAACAGCTCGACTTAAAGATGAAAAACGTCAGTATTTTAATGTATTTTATTTTTCAACTGATTAAACAATCTGACAAACAAGTAAAGAAGTAAACAAACCATAAACATCACAAGAAAGCTCTTAATATAGTTGTTGTGCAGTGTCAGTCTGTATATCAGGCTGTGTTTGTCATGCTTGTGGGTTTTTGCTTGGTTATTTCCTGTTTTATTTTGAAATATTCTCCTTCCCTCATGTGTTAGTTTTGCTTCCTGTCTCTGATTGCTGTGATTGTTTTGTGATATGTTCTCTCTGAAGTCTTATTAGTTCATTTATTTCATGAAAGTGGCTTCATCCAGTGTTCAATCTGCAATAACTGGAGTGCATACAAAAAAGTACAGCAAAAATAAAAAAAATTCTCACATTTTTACCACAACTCTGTAAATTAGGCTCATACTGACTTTTTGATTAACTCCAAAGGTTTACCTTTCAGTACAAAAGAAGGGGTGATTGTTAAATGCAATAGTACTCCCCAAGACCTGTAAACAGACTTCAAGAGAGGGGGTGCCCCTTTAAATCTAAAGCCTCAATCATGCAACATGTATTACCTCTATTTGCACCATTTACAGTATGATCAGAAGTTTCTCAACACTTGTCTACATCACTCGTTCTGGAAAAAGCATTTGCAAAGAGAATATGATGTATAGCAACCATAAAAAAATGAAGTGTTCACACTTGTAACAAAATGTAATCTGTAAGAAAATTGACTCTATGTAAATACACAGACGGACTGAATGTGGGGCTCACTGTTGTGTATTTTGATCATTTTAGCCATCATCAGTCTTGTGCTTCTGTTGTTTCTTCTAATGATGATTTTGCTGTTTTGTTATTGTCATCACTCTGGTTGCTGATAATGTTATTGTGGTTGCCGTTCGGTTGTTCTTTTTATTTGGTGTCCTTGTTGTTTGTGTATATGGCTGCTTGATCCACTGTACCAAAGGAACAGCTCACAGAGAAAATGAGTTCCATCCATCACACACACACACACACACACACACACACACACACACACAAAATGCTGGTGTATGTGCGTACATTGTGCACAAACTGTGTCACAAGAATCCTGACAAATACATCACTTTGCACACACACAAAGTTGGTACATGTGATCATAAGAAACAGCACGACCATGAGACTGTTAAACAATGTCATTTCCTGCTGTGTTATATTATACATGTAAATAAGTGTAGTTTTCACGCCCAGCTTGTGTGTTTGTGATCCAGTGTGTGTGTGTGTGTGTGTGTGTGTGAGAGAGAGAAAGGAAGCATGGGCCTGTGTATCTGGCATGAAGTACTGACTGCTGCAAATGCCTCTGTGCATGCATATGTGTGCGCATGTGATCATGTGTGTACATTCACGCACGCCCGTGCACTTGGCATGGCGTGTCGAGCACTGTAAGCCCATTTCCCAGAGCAGGACTTGATGTACAAAATGCCATCCAAACACTTCCTGGAACCCATCCAATGAAATGGACCGGGAGAGAAGCGCCGCCCCCCATTGGCTGTGAAGCAGGAAGAGCCGGTTTATCAGGCGAGATTGACTCCTGACAGCTTTATTGTCCAAAGCATCCCTAGATGGCTGGATTATAGCGAGCAGGAGAGGGGAGGGGAGAGGGGGAGAATTAGAGACAAACAGAAAAGAAAGACGGAGAGAATAAAAGAGATCAACGGAAAGAAAGAGAGGTGGGAGTAAGTTATACATATGGAAGTCACAAATCTTAATTTTTAAATCTCGAGCTAAGTCCTGAGTCTGTTTTTTATGATCAAGCAAGTCAAGTCTTTCCTCAAGAACAATTCATGTCATTAAGAGAATTAACAGCCCCTAATTGACCCTTCATTAAGCCCCACGCCTCTTAGTTACTGTCGCTACACTTGTCAAGCTGTCTAGTCTAACACAGCACATAGGAGTTTACCATTAGAACAGTTGATTTTCCACTCAAGATTCTTAGTCATTTTGGGACAACGGCTCTTTGATTTCAGACAGAAGTGGACAAAAGCAGATCTCTCATTTCTAACCAGCGACTATCAATTTTGCCAGCTAAAATGACAACTGTCGCTGGCAGACTCAGCGACAGCTGTAGCTAGCTAATAAAGCTGATGTTAGCTCCATGAGTTGTATGAAAACCTCATCTCCAGCTGTTTTAAAACGAGGACCCTTTACAAAGGGGTCTAAATACTGTATTGAATATGCACCTGATGAATACATACATGATATCGTGCTAAAAGATTGATTTGTATAAAAGATGCCCCAGGCAAAAAGTTAACATCCTCATCAGTGGACGATCCATGGCGAAGACATGGAAATAAAGAATGCAGTGTGGAGGTAGTTAGTCCTATAAGTATGTAGTGAGAACAGCAGGGGGGTGAATGTCCCCCCACATTCAACACACCGCCACATAGTCTGCTCAAATCTCTGGACCCATCTGACCTCTACCCCCTCTCAAGCAGTAAAGGTGTCGATGTGGATACTTGCCAGGCAAGGCCAGACCTTTCCGCTCCGGAGCAACAGCAAAATTTAAAGACAATAAATTGACTCTCTGGATTAGAAAGGAGGAGAGACTAAAAACATCTTCTCCTCCCTTATCTGTCTCACACACACACACACACACACACATCACAAACACATACAAACAAAAACACTTTCAAAACACTTTTCACAAACAAAAATCACCAGACATGGTTTGCCAGACATGTATCAAAGGAAAGTACATCCCTAAATGAAAGCAACTGTGAGATTCTTGCTTTATAACCCAAGTCTGAATTAATGTGAATTAGCTATATAGCCAATCAGTAATCCACTTAACATGTTAGCTGGGTTACTGATGTATGTTGGGTTACACATGTTTTCTTCATGTGTAACCCAACTTTTATTTTTGTGGACATGAAATGAGCAAGTTATGAATTCTGGGAATTAACCTCTTGTTTACCAGGTGACAACACTGCCACCTACTGACCAACAGACAGAAGTCTCTGCAACCATCGCCATTATAAATCTGTGTAATATTGTAGCTATTATACTGTATTAAGCAAACTGTATAGTTTAACCTTAAGCCACATATAAGTAATGTTAAAAATGTGTTAAAGTTAGTGAAGAACTTCAGATAACTGGTTGAATGATCTGCTGAAATAGTTGCTGGTTGAATAATAATAATAATTATTATTATTATGTCTCAAATCAAGACTGTATGGCCATAGTGATGTTTGAGTATGTGACATTTTGCGCATAAAACTTAAATTTAATTCACTGGTCAGAACAACATGAGCTGTATTAAAGTTTCAAACAAAGGAAAAAGAGTTTTTGGCGTCAATGCCTTCCTCCACACCTGAAACTCCTCCTCCTTTGGCAAATGAAAAAAAACACTTTCACCGACATAGCGCCCTGCACGCCACGTCGACAGCCGGCGGAAACGCCTCATCTTTGACAGCACTTCAAAACAGTAGGCTAAACCATGGTTTTGCTGTGATAAAGAGTTGATGTCGAATAAAATATTAATTCCTATTTAGATAAGTTACCTGCCCTAGCATTACGTTAGTGTCATTTATATAATCAGCTCACATATCTCACTTCACTATTGCCAATAAGATCAGGCTTATTTCCCCACTCAGCATCTGCTATTTCATCTTTTAGGTTTGTTATTTTCTTTATACCTTATTAATTTATTCAGTTATCAGGCATTTAGCTATAAATAAATGTCCTCATTTAATCAGTAAGAAGTTGTCTGTGTTTTCAAGGTCAATCTTTCGAAAAGAATTCAACCCTTCTTAGAGACTGATCAACTTAATGATCCGAGTTTAATTCATTTGATTAATTAACTCACTTAATTTAAATTTTCCCGATTTATATCGGGTGGTGCCCCAACAAGTGAATTAAAGTGTAATTATTTGATTAAAGTAGTTGATTCTCCTACAAGTATGATAAGGAAAAATGCTTAGCTTACCCATCTGTTCGTATTTTCAAACAGTAAGTGGCACTTGAAAGTGAGAAAATACTTTTAGGATGAAGATGACCAATATGTTTGGCAAACGTAATGCCCAGGTAATATCTAAAGGGGCAAGGGTTGCTGGAGTGCAAACTTGCCCAAATCCAATAAGGAGCAAGACGTAGCTGCTAACATTAGCCTAAACTCTCATAACATCCAGGACTAGGATTGCCAACTGTCCCATAAAATACTAAATCGTCCCTTAATTGGAAACTAAAAGATGTGTTCCATATTGAACTGATATTGGACGTGCTTTTGTTCTGTACTTTTGAGAATCAATTCAGTGCTATGGGAGTGAAATATGACAGGTTAGACTATTAAGACGGGGCGATTTGTATGAGTTAGAAGGAACCTCTTCTGCTCTGTTATCCCTCAGCCTGTCTGTCATGTAATGTTCCACTACCCAAACAGAGAAGCAGGAGGAGGCGCGTAGAAACAGCTGTTTGCGGCTCTCTCTCTCTCGTTGACTGGCCTTTCACTTCCCTGTCATTTCCATTCTGTCTGTACCTTTACAATAGATTGCCTTTTTGTCGACGTTAAGCGTCAAATTTACCTTAAGGCCCTCTTGATTTATAAAACATCTCAAATATGCGAGTTCACTACATGAGTGCCTTAGTACATCAACAGGAAATGAAACTGTAGGATTTATGAATGAAGTTTGGTGAGTAAGCAGAAGACACTGCTCTTACAATCACCGCTAATTAATGTCTCTCATCCCACACTGCATCATCATTAGGTCCGTTTCTAATACTGACCCTCCTGGACTTCAGGTTTAACTGCCACCTGCCACCTACCCCCACCCCCCGCCGGCGATGCGTATTTCCATTTCAGGAAGTTGGAGACCCTCTCCAGGACTGCATGGCTTCCTTACAGTGTGGCTGCCCAGCTAATGTGCTACTCATGAGCAGGCTTTTTTTTTTTTTTAAACATAACCTGTAACCCCACAAACTAATGTAACCAGATTAGCTAATGGTACGCGCCTTTGTCTTGGAACTAACATTCTGCTGTGCATTACTGTAGATCGTAAGCGAGTTGGCTGGGCATGCTAACCACTGCAACTTACGTTCAAGCAGATAAACACGTTGTTTGATCCATTCCTTACACTTTTGTTCTTGTTTTTGGTTTTGGAAAACCTAAAAAAGAAGGCAACACCCTCCAAGCTCTTTTAGATGTCGAGTATTGCTCTTAGTACAACCCCTTGCAAACCGCTTCAACATGTGAAGAAATACAAAGCTTAATAGACCTGCTGTGCCTAGTTACACTCGATAAGCTATGATTGGACAATTAGGGGGTTAGTCATTTCTGACAGTAGGTGTCACAAGAGTACATGAGACAGGTGTTATGCTTAAGACTGTGGCTATGGCATTTACTGAAGGCTTTATTTCTTACATAAAATACAGAGTGTTTATATTAAAAAAAAACAGAGAACAATTTAACAGTATTGAGTTTGTGATTGCAGCAGTTTTATTTGTACCTGCACAGAACTCAGTTCACTGCCTGTTAGTGGAGGTCAGGGATAGACACGTGTTGTTAGACATTGTTTGCAGTGATTGCATTATTTTCGACTATTTTGGAAATCTAAAGACGTCATTCGCAATGACTAAACCTGATAATAGTCAGCTAAAGTTTCCTGTTTTTGTCAACTCACCAAACACTCTGCAGCAGCACAATTATAATCAGGCACTGTCTAATGCAGATTAAGGCGTAGCTTACTCAACAGTAAACAAAGGCTTTAGAGCAATAGTTTGGATTTCTTGTCGTATGCTGCTATGACTTACTCGCCAGTATTGATATTGATGCATGTATTAGCTCCAGCTTAGAGCCCTGTGTTCAGACATTTCCCTGCCAAACAATGACTGGTCAGACCAAATGATTTTTGCAGTGCACTGGAAAAATAAAAAAAAACATTCAAGCCACGATACCACATGTAATAAGATGTGGAACGCTTCCACCAGTGTGTGCATTATTTAATCCTCTGCCTTATTCATTTCAGCTGTTTGAAGGGAAAACACACAGTAAGACAGCACAACTGCATCTGTCACACAACAGGAAAAGAGCAAAAGGTCTCATGCAAGACTTGCATATTAGATCTTGAAATATTGTTACAGGCAAGTTAAGCGCATTCCCAGTAGGTAATATACTGGCTGGGCCAAGATTACTGTCTGATTTTAGCTTATTACAGATGTACTGAATATATGTCAGTGGAAGTAACAAAAAACTGCAGTACAGAAATGCCAAAGAAATGTTTAAAGTAAATTACAAACAGTGTCTCCATAGTTTGTCCACCAGAGAGCACTGACAAAATTATTTTTTAACTGTAGAATTTCCCGCTAAGCACATACAATTCTTAAATTAGCAAATTTAAGGGATCCTTATCAGACCTTTTTGTTTATGTTGTGCGTTTATGTTAAGAAATCTGCCAATTCATTTTTATCAGATTTTTTTTTCGCTCAAATATCAATATGTGTATTGGCCTGAAGATCGGTCAGGATGTAATACGTAACACATCGCTCAGGATCGCTCTACTTTTAGTACTTTAGAACTTTGTGCCACAGTGCACGTTGGCAAATCAGCCTGATCTCTTGAGTTTTGATGAAATAAGTGTTGAGAGTGTGAAGATTCACCTGAGGTTCAGAGTAGTTGTGTTTCTATACACCTGTTTTATGCACATTTTCAATTTGTGCAAAAAAAAAGTTAAAACATTTGCAAAAATATTTTTACACTTGGCAGAGGTGGAAAAGTTGGTGTATCAGTAAAAGCATAATGCGTCAAAATGCAATGCAAAACAGACTTTAGACAAATTAATCATGGCATATATGAAGCATGTGACTTGAAATGAAATCAATCTCTGTACACACGAGTGTTTTAGCCGTTTCAAAAATAATCTCCCGTCCGTGCTAACACGCCTGAAAACACATATCACATGACCATTCACGTACACTGGGCATGCACGTGCAGGTGTAAACAGGAAGCAGATTGTCTACTCTGCAATTGGTTGATTAGTTGCAGAAGATACTACGAACGAAGAACAGCAATGGCGAAAAGTAAGACCAGAGAGTTCTTTGCTTGGACTGACGACGAGGTGGAGCTGTTACTGAAAGTAACACACAAGTATAAGGTGGTCAACGCCGCGGAAAACATAGATTGGGTGTCGTCGCAAAGCAAATACAGCGACATATTAGAGCGGAGGAGCATTCTCCAGAGGAAGCCACGGCAAAGGAGTACCCACACAAGAAGGATGAAATCACAAAAGGTATGTAGACCTAGTTATGATGTTTTGGCTTGATTTCTTTTTTTTTTTTTTTTACCAAAAAATCATCTGTGATCTCACCCAAAACTGGGGCTCCATGTAGGGCTGATAACGCCACTGGACACGGGAAATCGCAAATTGCTTGAAAAATAGCTTGCCTCCTGCGCATGTAGGCAGTAGCATGATAAAATACAGAATTTAACTGCACAACAGCTGCTAGCATAGACAACAAAGTCAGCAACGCCTGTAATTAATTATCCATGTTGAATTAACTAATAGTAGTAAAGGGTAATGTCAGGGGTGGAAGGACACGTCATGACTGATAAGACCCAATCAGGAAGCCAACGCGAGTGTCTGCGTAATCCTTTTCAAAAGTCTCAGTTTCCGCCCGTCCAGACTGAAACGCAATCCCGGAGTTTTCAAACCAAAACGGGGTGGGCAGCATTTTCAAAAGTCTCTGTTTTAGGGGTTCGAAAACGCCGGAGTAGTGTGGACGTAAGTTATGCATTTTAAAATGAAAACGTATTAGTGTGGCTGTAGTCTTAAACGTCCACTGAAGGCTCCGCTCAACTGGAGAGAAAAAAAAATCACGGGGACACAAGCTGAAACTGCTGCGAGATCAAACGTTTTACAGTTTGTAACAAAAGCAATACTGTACATCTCTACATTGTCTGACCAGGCAAGACTGTGGCTACAGACTGTGTCTAAAGCGAGCCTGTGAATGTTTAAGAAGAACGTAAAAATGAGTACAAAGTTAGCGATCACACTTGAGTAACTATAAAACTTGTTGGAAGACCCTACCTTGAGTTTTAATTAAATCTAAGTGATTACAGACAAGAGTAAAATAATGGTATTTGTAATGTGATTTGTTTGCCTTAAAACACAAATTCATATTCTTTGGCTAAACTGAGTGAGAAATAAGTTTTCCCACCATGAAAAGATTACACGAAGGTGGCACAAGCAGGAAATGGTATATGTAGATGTTAAATTTTTCTTATGTAGCCACGACCAAACTCTTTGTCTAATCCTGAAGTTCTTTTTTTTTTTTGCCAAATTAGTTACTTATGAGCTACCTTTTAGATGACAGACAGGTGACAATAATGTGTCCATTTAATGCTATTGTCCTTTCATGTCCAGGTCTGGGTGGAGAACAAAACAAAAACAATATAATTTATACCCACAATATGCAGTCAGACTTTGTGCATTGTGAGACTGATTTGAAATGGGCATGCAATCAGCAAAATAAGTAGGCAAGCTTTACTCAGCTGTAAGGCTCCGTCATTTGGATGGACATTATCCTGAGCTCTTCATACAGTAATTGATCCAGCTGATACTTGTTTGTCTGGCGCTCAGACCAGGGGACAGCTGGGAGTTCACATCTGTCAATGAAACCACTCCAATTATGGCTGCAGTGCACTCATCCATGTCTTATGTTTGCATCCTGTCCATGTTTTTTTTTGATACAAAACCACACTAGCTTTTATTTATTCATTTTAAATTAAGAAATTAGATTTTAGTGTCTCTAAATATACAGCTCGAGTGTGATGCAGCAGTACTCTTATTTCCTCAAATCCTTTACCACTGCTGTGGATTTTTTTTTAATTTCTGTCAATCAGATATAACAGGGAGGTTTTGGTGAGATCTTACTGCAGAACATACATCATGCTAATTGATGACATGCTAACATTTCTGTGGCCGTGCTTCCAATTTAAGATGACATCAGATTCTTCAATAGATTTTGGTGTGCCTTACTTCCTAAATCTGACTTTGTGTTCATCCAAAGCTATTCAGCTTTCGTAACAAGCAAGACACACAATGACTGTGGTGCTCTTGGCTTCAGGAACATTTTTCAACATATCAAACTGCAATAAAACGGGAGAGATATTTCACTGACTGTCAAGTATGGTTAAGTAGGTTGCATTTTTGTCAAGTCAATTTTATTTATACAGCCCAATATCACAAATCACAAGTGTGCTCCAAGGGGCTTTACAATCTGTACACCCTCTATCCTTGGACCCTCGATTTGGATAAGGAAAAACTCTAACCCTTTAACGGGGAAAAAAATGGAAGAAACCTGAGGAAGAGCAACAGAGGAGAGATCCCTCTCCCAGGATGGACAGACAGGAAACAGATGTCGTGACATGTCCTGCCCTGCCTCCCAGGTCATGGTTTCCTTTTTTCCCCCCACGCTTTCATTATTTCCTGTTTTATTTTGTTACTCAGATCACTTCACTTCCTGCCCATGTGTGTTTCCCGCCACTTTTGATTGTCTGCCCGTCCTAATTAGTTGTACCTGTGTCCTGTTATCTCCCATCACCAGAGTATTCAGTCCGTGTGTCCCTCACTCTGTGCCAGCTCGTTGTTGTACCTCAGTGTCTCACGTTCCAGCCTGCATCGCCTTGTGTAGTGTTTCCTGGTTTCTGAACTTCCTCCACCTCTGCCAATTGCCTGTTTACCTGACATCGCCTTTTGCCTTCTCCCTCTGGATTTGTTTGCCTTTACCTGACTGCTGACTTGTGTACCGAACCTGAACTTTAGTACGTAAAGACTGTTTTTACACATCCCGGTCTTTGAGTCGTGCATTTGAGTCCTTTGCCTCTGATTACCCCAGTCGTTACATGTTGTGTGTACAGAATGGACTAACGTAATGAAATAACAGTATGGACAATCATGATGACAAAATTATAAATAGATTGTAACATATGAAGAATGGATCCAGTAGCACGTTGAGCAACTTCAGGTGTCGCCAAACAGACCTGAGCCACACGACCTCCTCTCTGACATGGAACCTGGAAGAGGACCGACTATACAAACACACAAAAGGCAAAACTCGCTCACCATTCAGACAAGTTTGTGGAATATGTAGCAATTAGATCAAGCAAATCCAAAAATAGCAAAAATCCTCTAAATCCAGTATAGCCATAAAGAAGTCCATCTCACTGATTTGCACCTGATTTGTTTAGAAAAAAATCAGACAATTTACAAATTCCTGTTGCCTTACAGCAGAGGATTTCAAACTGCGAGGTGGGTCTCCCCGTTGGGGTTAGGGAGAGTTAAAGGGGGGGAGCGGAGGGAGAGACGTGAAGCAAACATAAGGCGAGAGGGCCAGATGCACACCAGTAACCCAACCTTAATATTAAGGGCTTAAAATATTGTAAAACATCTTATGATTTCATTCAGATGGACAGAAGATCGCACAAAATGCAACTGAGGAAGTTATGAGAGGGCTGGGGATCGTCTGAAAGCTGCACAGCATGTAGGATTGACCACATAATGTGCCACTGACACCTACAATCACAACACTGCGCTGCAGACAGGATAGTTCAATGAGGATCACACAGGAACCAAAACACTGGAGCCCAGTGACATTGCCCACATCTTACATCTGGCTTCAAAGAACGCCCTCCAGGTGGAAACTAAAAAGCTTTGACAAGAGAAAGAGAGGACAGTAACGCCTGGCTTACATTTTCATTGAATGCTATGGATGGGAAAATAAAATATTTTAAATCTGGATGGGTTGATTGACACATGATTTTGTGAGGTTCCCAACCAGATTCAAAATAAGGATACAAAGTCTGTACCGCTTTTTATTCAAATAAGATCTCATTAGATAAAAGCAAATCATTTTGAATTGCTGACCTTCTTTCCTTTTGAATAACTTACTTCATATCAAGAGAGATATGGAAGGAAATATTCACATCTTTTATTTAAACTGTCCTTATTTATCCAAGGACAGTTGACTGGGTCTTCTGCTTTCAGCCATTAAGCAGCTCATTTGGAACATTTGGCAGTGAGATATGTGGCTCAAGGGCCCTTTAGCAGTACCAGTTATGAGAGGAAACTCCATAACCATAACCCCCTTCAGTTTCAACGCTTCAATCCTTCAGGTCACATGCTCACTTTCCTCATTTGAAGACTCCTGCCGCCTCAATCTGCTGTTCAGACATTTAAAAGCAGTTGTCAGAAGATTTATTTTCTTCTCCGATATCTGTGATGTTCAAATGCAGCGCTAGCCTCCGAGGTAATCAGAGGTTTCTGCTCAGGATCACACCTACACAAACGGTTGCATCATGTACTATTATTATTCTTTTGAAGAGTTTTGCATCTCATATATGAGACGGAGACAGCACACAGCAGGGGCAATCAGCTAATATCTCAGATATAAGACTGTGCACGTACAAAGGTTAAATGGCTGCACCTATTAATTGACTTCACAGCAATATGCTATCAGCCACTGTTGTGCAACAAGAGAAAAATGAAAAATATTAATAATCACATGCTGTTGTGAACTCTTAGCTCAGCGATATTAGCCCCAGGCTGTTCTCTGTGTGTGTGTGTGTGTGTGTGTGTGTGTGTGTGTGTGTGTGTGTGTGTGTGTTGACCCTTGCCAGAGATAGTCAGTGTGTGTACACTAATCCTATTTCCCTACAGTGGGAATGAGAGGTCTTGCTGGAGACATGGTTATTGTTGGGACAAGATAAGGATGTAATTCACACACACACACACACACACGCGCGCACATGCACATGCACATCCACAAAACCTGCAATACAAAAACAGCCAAACTCACACTGAGGAACACAATTAACACACACATCATCGGATCCATCATGGATGTGATTTTCCAGTCTTTCCAAGATCTCAACTTTTGGGCATTCATTTTAAATTAGGACTTTGTCCCTGGCCTAAAAGTCAGCAACAGAATGATGTAATTATTATTATCACCCAGTGGAACACTTGCTTTTAAATTGCAATAGTGGAATTTGACCGTTCGCTAAACCTTGCAAACCCACTAATTGTACAATCATAGGCATGGGGCTGCAGCAAGAGCGATATTCTGTATATAAAGAGTTTGGATGGTGGTTTGTTTTGGTACCCTGTCCAAAACCAAAAATATAAATGCAAGGAACTGATTAAACTGTGTGTTTATCTACTCTAATATAAGCTGCAAACATTAGCATGCCTAGCTAACTAGCTTACTGCATACAGTAATAACCTTACCCAGGGTTACTTCCAATGAAGTTAAGCAGGGTTATGTTAGAATGAAATAACAGTTCGTATTATAAGTATCATGAGAAAAAAAAATTAAATCAAAGACTAACTAGTTCTTCACTGCAACACAATAATGCCGCTGTTTATTTCCATGTCTTCTACAAGGATTAGCAACTGGTCAGGATGCTGACTGTTTGCCAGGGACATGTAGCTTTAACCTCAGTTTTTTAAGCATATCACGTATATAGCCATCAAATTTATATTTAAGACCCCTTTAGAGGGTTCTCATTTTAAAACTAATCAGCTGGAAATGCTAAGAAGTCAGCTGGAGATGGCATTTTCAACCAACTCATGAAGCTAACACTAGGTTAATCAGCTAGCTAACTGATAAAATCCACTAGCGACAGTCGTCATTTCAGCAGGCAAAATCACTGGTAGCCTGTCACAAACGATAAACCTACTTTTGTCAACTTCTGTCTGAAATCAAGGACCCATTGCTTCAAAAATTTCAGATGATGTTGAGGGGTAAATTTGCCCACATTATCAATGTAGCCTAAACTGCATTGTATGTGCCCTATGAAAATGGAAAGCATGAAAGGCGTTGCAACAGTATTTAAGGTAGCAAGTGGTCAATTAAAGAAAATATGCTACTGAAAAAAATTATGTATTAAAATAAATGGATTAAAACTGAATTATCCAGAGACTTTCCAACCCCATACCTTTATTAGTTTTTATATAATTAGTTATCATCTTCCCACATTTCCCGGGAATCCATTAACAAGCTGGCATTCTCCAGGTCTCTAGGTTTTTTCTTTGAGTAAATGTGAGTGAATAAATAAACTTAAACTTAAACTATCATAGACTACAAGAACACTCAATGTCAATGCTGTTTGGTAAATGTTTTTCCACGGAATATAAAGTAAATTATTTTATTTTTGTTTGTTAAAACTGCTTCAAGGACATGCACAGCAAAATAAGAGTGGAAGTAGCCTACAGAGTGAGAATTATGTATCTTTCAGAGTGAGAAATTGGGCTGTTTCAGAGCAGTTGGTGACCCCTGACCACAGGTTCAAAGACTTACTGAAACACTGTGCCACAAAAAAAAAAGAAAGGGCAAAGAGAGCGATAAGGCCAGAAACCTCCAACCAGGGTGGAAAAATACTGACATTCCCTGCTCAAATTGGAGTCCTATTACTTTGCTTGCTGGCTTTTGTCTTGAATAACTGACCACAAGCTCACCATTGTTAATCTGTATACACAGTCAAGAGAATGAATGGGAAATGGCAGGAGGGAGTGGCAGGTTCTGAAATGAAAGAAGAGTTAGTATATGGCAAAGGCAGTGAGCAGATAGAAAAAGTGGGATTAGACTCAGGTGGACGTTGTGACAATCAAAGCCATATTGGACTTTATTACGTTCCTGACAATTTAAAGCCATCACTTCCTGCTGTCCCTGTTTCACATTAAAAGCGTTCTCTTCGTGAATCACATGGAAATGTATTGTATTTGTCTCAGAGGTTATTTTTGTTTGCTATAGCACGCTGAACACAACATTTTCAGCACTCTTCTAAGTGGATCAGCTTTAAGGGAAGGAACTGTACAAGAAGAAAGCCACAATAAGTGTTGGACGAAATGCTACAGGCTTCTTTCTTTGACGGTGTAGTCCCTCATTCGTCCAGGAGTGTTCTATCGTAGAAAAGGTTTCAGTCGTAGTCATCTGGACGAAGTCATTCTCAATTGAGAATGACTTCCGGATGGGAGCTGAAACGTCTTGATTCTGAAAACAGTGTCTAGATGACTACGGCTTCTTTCTTTGGTTGTATAAAATACTTATTTGACCATTTAGCATTGGATAACACTCAAAACTCTGCCTATGTTGACGTCCCTGGGATAAAAACATAAATTTAAAGTGTTACTCATAGACATAGTACATAAGGAGACTGTCCTCCCAAGAAAAAAAAAACAGCATTGGTCATTTGTCTAAATATAACCTATGATAAGGTATAACTGACATCCAGAACAGAAAAGTTTTCGAGGGCACTGATGACAAACGATGTCATCTTGCTGATAGGGGCGTCAGGTTAGAGAGCACTTGCTGTCATTTCGGAAGGCAACAACAAACCAGTGTCTGCATAACCTTGTATCATGGATGTCAGTATCTACTGCCTGAATTCATTTCACTATGTCTTTGAATTTGCTGCATCTGGTTTCGCTTATGCCTCTGCCTTCTGCACAAACTGGTCACTTTCCAGTCACAGGACAGTGGATAACCAGCAAGCTGCCGTACTGCAGGAGAGGACTTCAGCTACAGGAAGCGAATGTACAACATTTGGCTCCTACTGTGTGTGTGAACTCATGCGTAGGTGTTGCTCTAATGTGTGTGTATATATGTGTGTGTGTGTGTGTGTGCACCTGTGTATGTGAAGCCTTTCCTGGTGTGAAAGTGTGGTTGTGTGTGTGTGTGTTGCTGTATAAGTGGTCACCATTTCTCTAATGGCCACTGAAATAACAGGACTGGAACACACAGCATGGGGCAGTGAGCACACACACACACACACACACACACACACACGCCCAAAGTTTTGAAACTAAACTTTGAAGTATGAGCTCTGTCTGAATTTAAGTGTTTTAAACAAAAATAAATCTGCAGGGAACTGTTCTCTACATGCCTGACACGTGTTACATTATGTCTGATTGGCTGACTTCAGGCTGGTGCTGCATTACTTCTGCTCAGGTGATTGCAGGGTGTCAACTTGCATACGCTTAATGTCACCTGTGTGGCAGTAACAAGCCAGCTAACCATTTATAATGGCTGCTGGAATGTGAAGTATTAAACATATTTGGCTGAAGAAGAAATAAAACATAATCTGTTTTCTTATGTGTACTAAGTGTGGGCATAAAATGTAATCTGTGGGGTTGATGTAATTGGTACTGTAGCAGCACTAAATTAACGGTAAATACCTGTAAGAGTGATACAGGACTGCATGTCTCAAGCATTGGGACCTGCCACTCAGGTAGCACCTCCTATCAGGCTGACTAGAAACCAAGGTGAACTATGGTCCTAACACGAACCGTAACCTCTAACAAATCATCTCTAACTGAAACCTTAACATAACCATTTGATTGGTAGAAACAGCCTTGGAGTAAGGGTGTCAGTATACTTCAAACAAAGGGCTTGTTAGGTTGTCTAACAGCGTCTGAATCTCTTCCCCCACACACATTTCCGACTTTATAAAGTTGGCATGATAGCCAGGTGTGCAAAGGTGAGGAAGTACTCGAACTTCTTCCTCAAACTCTCTTTTATCATTCTTTAGACAACTATTGCTTTTCACGTGTACAACCGAGTTGAGAATAAATCATTATCATAGGTTTTTTTTTAAAACAAGACGAAGAGTGTGACTTGTGCAAGAGACTTTACATGTGTTGCTACTCTTTTTGTTAGCGCATCATGCTGCTGTCGGTGTTGGTGTTGTCTCTGTTTGGCTCTGTTCATTTTGGATGATGTGTAATCCTTCACTTCGTTTCTTTGGGAGTGGGTCTCTGTTTTTTGGAAATTAATTTATGCACATATGGTTTGGGTAGTTTTTCCAAGGGTCTGTTTCAGATCGGGTCCAAAGTTTTGCACGTGTGAAGACCTTTGGTCTCAAAGACAGTGGTATCATTTAGATGCAAATGCCATATAATGGCTATTTTTTTGTTCACTCAACCCTCCAGTGGTTACAGTGTGTAATGTCGTTAGTCAGGGAGTTTTCAACATTACAAAAATGATGAAGAAATCACAGGGTTGATGAATATGATGTACCTGAATTATAATAATGCTTGTGGCTAATGGCTTTGTTCTTTTTCTTCCAAGTTACCCACATGCTGACATGATCTGATTACTTTTCAGTTTCATGGTAATACAACTATTTCGTTGGAATATGGACTTTGAAAATTAGAGTTCAGTTAAAAGCTGTTATATGCTACAGTACAAGCTAGCTATAGCTTTGTTTCTACATTGCAAATTTACAGTACCTTGAAATACCTATCCATATTCACTAACTTGTGTTTTGCTGTTTGTCTTTTTGTGTATACATTAGGCATTTTGTGCAAATCGGTTTCTGTAACATTCTTACAAATTATGCAAGTTATATAAAGCTTACACAGCATCGTCAAACGTACATTTTCCCTATTTCTCTATCCACAATTTCTCAGTGTTCCCCTCATAAAGCTGCTAAACTGTTCTGTTCCTCAGTTCCTGTTTAGAGGAGTCTTAAAATGCCTGAATATCTAAGTACACATTAAAGGAGGACAGCACTTATTGAGAACAGAGTATAACAAATGTCTTAATAATGGAAAAAGGCATTTGGTTTACTCATCATGAAAACTGTGGAGCCCTGAAGTCAAAAATCATTCTCTTGAAACCTCAGTTTTATATTTCCTTGTTGGTATTACAAACCAGCACCGGAAAACAGATATTTTCCACAAAGCGATGGTTACAAATCCCTTAATAAAATGAGAAGGATGAACCCAGCGGTGATGAGTGCCTCCAGCTCCCAAATGACAAACAAGGGATGATTTATTATGTCAGTAAGCCAATATACAGACCATCACAGATGCACCCAACTACTACAACACACACACACATTCAGACACATAAGCAGGGACCATTGGGGATCATTGGTGAGAAAATGGACTCACCTTAAGACAAAGCCTTTATATAGCAGCTTTTATTACCAGCATTTAGTGGTTTGTGTGTGTGTTTGGATGTCCGCAGCATGTATGTGTGTAATTGCAATGTGCTCAAGAGTTTGGGAGTATTTACGTGTGTGTGTGTGTGTGCGTGCGTGCATGTGTTGACTGTGTTGTGCATCAGTCAATAGGGGTGTGTGTGTGATGTTGAGGCTTTGTTTAATGTCTCTGTCTGTGCTGTAAATTGACAAACACCCAGAGACCCCCCCTTCCTCTCCAGGCTTTCCCAACTAATTAAAAATACTCTGTATTGGAGAATGGATTACTGCAAAGGGCACACACACACACACACACACACAATGAGACACTTTATTCACTTGTGGCATGCGTGTACAGCCACACTGAGACTTGCATGTGTGTGTCTTTGCACCTGGCAAGGAAAACATTGCTGGTGACATTAAGGTAAATTGCTGCTGGCGTGTGTATGTAGATTAGAATGTTAGCGCAAGCACCTTTCACTCCCTGAAATACAGAATCAGTTTGTGTGTGTGGCGGTGTTAGTGTGTGTGCACATGCTATTGATAAGCATAGAGTGAGACAGTATGATTGCGTTTGTGAGAGAAACAAAGAGAAAGAGATAGTGTGTGTTTGAGAGGGATAGATGGGGGGAACCATTTGTGTGTGTGTGTGTGTGTGTATGTGTGTGTGTGTGTGTGAGTGCGTGTGTTCCTGTCAATTGACATGCAGAGGTCTCCCTAGCTCTACCTCCCTCCATCAGTCGGCCATGTGGACCAATAAATCTCTACATATCCTCAGAGTGGGATGTTTTATTGAATGCCTGCTGCACCACTGAAGGAAAACATCAGAAGCAGGGAGGGAGACCCAAAACTAAGTTCAGAAATACAACAGCTAACTGCAGGCGAGCTTTTCTCAAAATACTGGTCAATATCTGGAATGGTCTGCAGGGTTATTTGATGGCAAGGCTCAACATGACAAGAGCACTGCTGCCACGATTTAATGGGTCCGGGTGAGAGGCTCCATCTAGTCATTTGCCTCTCTGTTCAGCTATTTTGCTTCTGTCAAGCCTCTGCCAAGAGTGAAACACTGTTGGCTGCGAAAAGAGTTAAAAGGCACTATGAGTAGCCCTTTAATACCAATAAATTATATTAATTTTGGGACATCAGTGATTGGTACTGTTTGTTTACAGTAATTAGTCTGAGACCACAATGCAGCGCGCAGGCCAGCCATTGCTGCCAGTGTGCCACAGAGTCACTGAGCCGCCATGCCATCATCAGGTCAGAATTTCTATTTATAGAAATATTTCCAATATTTTGGTTTATAACCAAATAACTGTTGCATTATAATGCTAAACTAAGATGGTATACATTATACATTATACCTGCTAAACATCAGCTTGTTAGCATTGTCATTATGAGCATGTTAGCATGCTGACATTAGCATTTAGCTCAAAGCACCATTGTGCCAAAGTACAACCTCACAAAGCCGCTACCATGTGTAGACTCTTAGTCTTTATTTGATTTCAAAGGTAATAAACTAGTTATTCCTCTAGAAATATTGTAATGCCATCGTTACAACTTCATTCAGTCACACTTGGGGCCTTATTCAGAAAGCTCACAAAGAGTTTGTGATAATAGTGAAATTGTAAAATTTTCTAGGACTTTCAATTGTCGTTTACATCCCAAATTGTTAACGGAGCAGTAAATAAAGAGCTGCAGATTAGATTAAACAGGCATGATGTTTGTTCACATTTTGACTCAGAATAACACTCTTACCCCATTAAAATTTTCAAAAGCTAACAAAAAGGCATTAATGGATATGAGAGACTTTCCTGCTGTCGGGACCCAACAACAGGGTTGTTTTATTGATCAAACCCATTTTCAGTATGTAGGCTGGCAAAACAGGTCAGAAACCACAGACGAATTAGTAAAATGTAACAATTTCTGCTATATCACACCGAATCAAATTAGTAGAAAATTCACATTCGTGACATCCACACAAATAAAAGCAAAACACATCAGCCTGTGAGGGCTGCACAAATATTAGTTAGTCTATGTTTTCAAACATTTTGTTAAAGGGACAGGTCACCCCAAAATCAAAAATACATATTTTTCCTCTTACCTGTAATGCTATTTATCCATCTAGATTGTTTTGGTGTGAGTTGTCCAGTTTTGCAGCTATTGGCTCTGCTTTCTCTTGAATATAATGGGAATAGATGGCACTCAGCTTATGATGCTCAAAGTACCCAAAAAATACATTTGAAATACTCAACAGCAACATCTCTTTCCAGAAATCATGACCCGGTTATTCAAGATAATCCACAGACCTTGTTGTGAGCAGTTTCATGGAGGAACTATTTTTTTCCCACCGAACTACATCCGCCAACCGTATCACCATGCAGAAGGAAGTGTGCATCTTTGAGCACCACAAGCCGAGTGCCATAAAGGCAGACATCTCTACGGCCGATATCTCCAAAACTCAACAACTCACACCGAAACAATCTAGATGAATAAATTAGCTCTACGAGTAAGAGGAAAAATACATATTTCTGAACATTTATTAAAGAGGGATTTTCATCTTTGAAAGAAAAAGTAAACCCCATTTTAATATTTGTGTGATTAAGGAGTGTTCTTTTTATGATTGAATAAGGACACTGTCTAACAGACAGCAACATATCCCTCACCTCCATGATGAGATTTTTTCTATTCCTTAGCATTGCTCTCAGAACTTAAAGAAATTAAGATGGTACATCTTGCTATATGTATTTTCTAACGACACAATATTCTCAACACAGCCCTTGGTGTGCATGCAAAGACTATGACTTGTTATCATTGCCATACTTTTTGAAACAAATGGTGTGAAGCCACAGAGGGTGGGGAGGAGACATCCTCTGAATCATAATGAATGGTGTAAAAGTCAATTTCCTGGTGTTTAAAAGAACTTATATAAAAAATATACTGTACCAGAGCTCGGTTGCGCTTATTAACGCAGTCACTGAAGAGAAAAGGTGGCCTCCAATTCCTACCCATCTACTGACAGCTAAGGCTTTTCTAGTATGCACGTGGTGCTCTGTTACTTGAAGGAACAGTAGGTCCTGATAGGTCCTGTCCTTCTTCTATCACAATGTTACAGTGTTTCTAGCAAAACATTCAGCATTTGGAAAAGCATATTGAGCAAATATGGTGATGTAACATTTACAATATTATCTCAAGAATACATTCAGGTCAAAGCTTGAAGCTCTTGCAATATCTTCCAGACTCTGCCAGTTTAGGTTTCTCTTGCCAAGATTTTGTATTCTTGTCATGGTCTTTGCATATTAGCTGCAAACTGTAAGGATTCAACTATGATTTGTCAGCGCTGCATGATTTTCTACACATGCTTCCCATTAAGGAAAGCAACTAAACTGGAGCAATTAGTGTGAAAATATATTTTTTTCTATTTTTACTTTTGCTTTTGTTTTCTCCCTAGTGTGGTGCTGAAAACCTAGTAAGAAACCCACTGACTGGTTATTGGGAATGTAAATGTTATGGCCTGCCCTACACAGTTGAGGCCTGTTTCTTTTTCAAATTACAGAGAGTTTCTTCATTTAAGCTCACAGATGGGTCTGAGGTTGATGGGCACTGCTGGGCTCTCGCAGCCCATCTTGGGGCTTTCCTGCTGCTGTCAGATCCCCTGCAGTTTAGCCTGGAACTGCAAAGAGGCCAGCTGTCATCTGGGACTGCAGGGAAGCAGGGAACAAGCTTTGGTGCTGAAGAGGCTTTGGACGAGCTGAAAGAAGCCTAAACAATTCCCCTTCTCTCCTGCAGGGGACAGACCAGAGGCATGAAGTGCAGAGCAGAGCGTGACAGGTCAGCAGGCAGAAAAAAAGCCAGCGCTAAACTGCGTGCAATCTAACCGCTACTACTGTATACTACTGACCTCACTGTGTGAGTGTGCTGCCTGTGAACCTGCCTTGGGGGGAGGCATGGCGTGACCAATTGTTTGACACCATTCAACCTGTGTTTTCCTGTGAAATGAGGTAAGCCCGGTAACCTGAACACACACTGCCTCTCTCTTTTTCACACACTTTGATATACACAGTGCTACAGGCTAATAGATCAAATAGAATTCCTTGTGTTTCCCTTTTTTTCTCTTTGTCTCTGTAATTCTTCAGCTGAGGCAAATATTTCTGTGACAAAGTCAAAAATTGACATACAAAACAGTCACATCAATAATCTATGGAGACTCCTGTGGGTCATATGGTTGAAAAAACGAATAAACTTGGATATCTTATCATTCCCTTGAATGCAACTAGACTGAGTGCACCTCCAAATATTTTATATCTGTCATTCCGTGCACTCAGTCTAGTTGCATTCAAGGGAATGATAAGATATCCAACATCGATGCTCTTTCATCGGACAAACCAGCAAAGTTTTCAAGTGAAAGCTATGAATCTCTTTGGTTGAATTATGAAATTGGTTGAAATCAAGGATGTCTCAGGGTAGTTGAGACAAGTTGGTAAATGCAAGGTGAACTTTTAATATTCCTCAAAATCAGTTTGTCTTTTCTGCTTTTAAAAATATCAAACCTGCAGATCTTGCTCAAAAGTAAAGTCAGACCTCATCCATGTAAGGACTTTTATCCCTCTTTGGTGCTCATACTCTAGCATTTCTTAATGTGACTTTAATCATTTTGCATGACCTAAGTAACTGTACAGTATATGTTTCTGCACAATGGCTTCTTTCAATAGCGCCTCACACATTTGCAAATTATTTTTGTTATCTGTTATTCATTGATTCATTTCACAGCTTTCGTCCACAATTTCCTTTATTCAGAGAGATTTCGGTTACATATTAGCCGTTCTAGTCGAGTCGAGTCTTTTTTTTCATCCCAGCAAACTGTTTTTTTACCTGTGTTCATTTATGTGTTCAACCAGGAAAATGTACATGGACATTGTAATCTGTCTTGTTTGGATGTTAGAAGAAAACAAGAGGAAAATCAGAAGCAACATATTGGATAAGTGTGCCAAGCAGCAATTTACACCTGGTGTTCAACAGACTATTCAACATTAATGGCTGACTCATGAGGCAAAATTTATCTACAGCTGAGTAGAAGTGCACCAAATAAATTTTTGTCTTTGTACTGATAAAATATTCTAAATTTCTTTCCCGCTTTTTCTCTAATGGACAGCTCTTCATCATGTGTTTTAATTGGGAAGAGTAAGGGGACGTTTTATGGCAATTTATCTAGCAGTGATTACCATGTTACTGCTAACTGTGAGTACAGTAATATTTTACCCAGCATAGCTACAATAAATCCCGACAACAAATTTGTCTTTAAGGTTTACCGATCCATCTGCTACCTCTTCAGGCTTTTGCAGGGATTACACTGAGCCTTCAGCTCTATTTTACCCTTGTGACTGGTTCAGACTGAAGGTGGCTTGTGGCATCGTTATGCATTACTGCCATTGAAAATTTGTTTAATGGCAGCCGTTTATTGCATCAGACGAGATGATGTCTTGTGATTGTTTATAAGTTGACAGTGGATACAAACTGAGAACTGTGCTACAGCCTATGCACCCCTGAGGCATAGGAAAGCCGCTGACATACAGTAGGCTTGAAGTCAACAAACCATTATTAACAGCCAAGATGGAACAGTCATTGGCTGTTATCCAAGGCTGCCTTGTGACTTCATGAATATCCAAAGCCATTGATATAGTGACTAGAGGTGGTATTTTGGCATGAACAGGGACACTATAGAGTGCCAAACCTTTTCTGCCAAAGGAACACCCTGTTTTCTCAACCCTCAGATGTATATACATACACACTTCCTGGCAGTCATTTTGACACTCATTATGTCTCTATCATCTCAGATTCATCGTATTAGTTGTATTTCAACTTTAAGGATGTAATCCACTGATTTAGTATTTTACTGTCATAAAATAAGGGGACTCAAAAAGGATGGTCAAAATTGAAGTAGCAGAGGCCAAAATATCCTGACTTTTAATTGTGAAAACTTTAACACATGCTTTTAATTTATCCATGGTCACTGTGGAGGTACCTGAGTAATGGAAAGTTGCACAAATAACACCAATATACAAAGCAGGTGACCATTCTAAGGTAGAAAATCACCACTCAGTATTCATCCTTTGTGCAGCATCTAAAGTCTTAAAAATTGGTTTATAGGCAGGTTTTTGACTCAGCAAGACCAATATTCTTACGGCCAGTCAAAGCAGTTTCAGGAAAGTTCTGCAGTGCATAAAGTGGTTGAAGGTATTAAATCACCTTAAAACAGACGAATGAAGGAATGCCCTTTCCAGCTTTGCCCATGCAGTTACAGCATGCCACACTGTTCTGCATATATATGAATAACCTTCCAACACAGCTGACAAAGTGCAGAATCCATATTTGCAGATGATGCGGTTCTTTACTACTCAGCAAAGGAATCTCAGTAAGCCCTGACGGAGGATTTGGAAAGAGCCACCTTGTTGTTTAGAGCCAATAAACTGTCCCTAAACCCTAAAAAACCTCATTCCATGCTGTTTTTTACTCAAAAACTCAGGTCTTCTCGTTTACATACTTAGGTGTGACACTGGATCCTTGCCTACAGTGGAAGACCAAGGTCATCAAAATTGTTGCTGGTTTGGTTGCAATAATTAGAGCAAAGGCATTTGTAAACAGAAAAGTCCTCATCAGTATGTACAATGCCCTTTTAGATTACTATGGAACAGCCTGGCTCCAAATACTACTGTAACAGAACAGGGTTAGACCAGATTAAGTGAGTGATTGAGCTGCACGTCTTATTACAGGCCACAGTCTGCAAATGGTTGGTACTGACAACATAGTGGACCTGTATCTGTTACTGACAGTGTTATTTAAATTTGTGCATTTGTGCACTTCAAAACACTTGATTTGCAGACTGTACTAACTGTTTTATGTTTTTAATTGTCTTGTTGTTGTATTGCTTGTTTTAATGTATATTATTAGGACTCCCTCAAAAGCAGTATTGATACTGAGTATATTATCCTGGAGAAATAAGATAAAGACCTTCATTTGTAAAATGAGTGCCACTTTAACTATATCCTTAAAATAACTTTTCTCCTTCTGTTGTGCAGAATATATATCAAAGTGGAGTACTGTCCTGGGTTTACTCCTCTCCAGTGAACATTTGAACCCTACAGCATTGAGATTTATGTAATCGCTCTCTTCTCTGTCTTCTCTGTCATGCACACATACTGTACACAAATACATGAAGAAATCTCTCAAAGAATTTTTTACTAAATTTATGCTTAACCTTTCCTGGAAATTACCATTTGAAAAGTTAATGCAAAATTTTAGATGTTTTAAAAGACATAAGGGTAAAAATTCATAGGAAAAAGTTGCCTGTTTGAACTATGCTTAAAAAGGCTCTTTTTTTCAACAATGGGGCATATTACATAACAAAAGGGAGTCGTCATCCCTGTATCTAGGCTACTTTATGCAAATCAGGGGTGTCCAGCACGACTCACCGCCGAAAAACTCCCGAAAAACGTTTAAACTAACCACTGTCGTTCTAAAATGAAGACAGATTCAGCAACTGCATGGCATATTTCCCACCTAAAATGTTTTCAGAAACACATTTCGGTGAACTATTTTTATAATATAGGAGAAAGTTTCCAAATGAGCCATCATGTTGGTCCGGTTTGAAACCTGGGAGCAGACAGCCCACGAGTGAAAGCATTCATCCAATCAGGTGCAGCCAAGAAGTGTTTCCTGTTGTGTTTCAGGGAAGGAGAGCACCTGTCAATCATCTATCATGATCTAGTGGCACGTCCAATCAAGCGTTGAATGCTGGGAAGCGGCGCGACCAAAAACGCCCCTTTAGACACATACCATAAGTCTTGTTTTTTAACGTTTGCTAACTTCCAATTAGGGTTAGGTACAACACCATAAAACGTAGTGTGGGATTATATTAGGCAATCCCAGATGAGACAAGCTAATACTAGCGCATTAGTTTGTGCAAGTATCAATGGGCCTACTCCTGCCAATATTAGACAACCAATACTAGTTTTGTTATAGCCTGATATGTGATAGCAAACTTTACAATATTGTGATGTGAGCAGAGTGTCAGCTATCATTAGCTATCGTTAACCGTTGTTATGTCCCAACTGGTTTTCAAAATAACTGGTTCCCATATGCGTGCATGCGTTGTGTTCACCTAACAGCAGCAGTTTTGCTCTGCCTTTGTCACCAGATTTGTCACACATTCACAAACATATTGCTGGCAATTTTCAAGTCACATCTCATATCGACTGCAGCAAATATGATTGTATAAGTGAGCACTAAATCACAGCCACCTACAAAAAAAGAAATTTAAGAAAATATAATTTTTGCAAGATCGCATTGAGCTGGATTCACTAGAGCAAAGGTCTATGTCCCAAACCACCTGCCTGGCACTGCGAGCCACTCGAGCTTTCAGGAATGTCCACTTCCGTCACATATTGGTAAATCAGCATCCAGGTAACATTTTGTTTTGGGTTTACTTAAAACAACTGGTTACCTTGGGCTCATCTTAGAAAATACCTGAACATTTCTATTGCCATGCTTCTCATATGTATAATGTCCACATTTCTAAATTATGTTCAGACTATAGCCAGGATCAAGCAATTAAGTAATCGCCAACATCTGGCATAGGAGAGTGAGTATGAAAGGAGAATGTGGCAGGTGATGGGACTTTTGCTCAGTAGCAAATACTAAGTAGCTAGCAAACAATCTAACAATCAAAATGTAGCAGGTACAGGAAGCAGCGATGGACCTTCGGAAAGGAAGGACATTTTTGACTTAAAGCTGAAAAACATCTACCCTCCAAAAATCAGCATTACGTTCTTAAACGAAAGGCGAGAGTCACCAATTAATAAGTAAGGCAAACCACACAACAGCACTGTATCCATTGTTTTATTGAATTTTGTCATTTCAGATATTTATGCAATGTAATCCCTAGATGGGGAACTTCATTACCACTGCCATAGAAAGCACGATGAGCAGCAGCATCATCTTGTGAAGGTAGATCGTACTCCACACCAAGCAAAGAACATCTTTCTGGAGTTTCATGCCAGTGCTATCGGGGCTCACTGTGGAGTAGACAAGACAATGCATGTAATCCTTCAACGGTATTACTGGACAAAAGACATCACAAATTGGGTGAGTGCATTACTGCTCTATATTTCAGTGGAGCTTATGGAAATATTTACTTATTTCATATCTGAGTGTTCTGAATTGTTTTACTTTGTTAGATTGCCCAGTGGGATGACTGTTAATAAAAGAGGGCCTCTATTAGGAGAAAACTCAGTATAAACCCATAGAAGTCAATGATCTCATTAAATGGAACATGTTCTAAACAGTCATTGTCCATACTGACATTAACAAGGAACAGTGCTGCCATGCAGTGCTATTGAGCGCTAAGTGACACTAGCAGCAGTTTAACACTTATCTCTGCTTTAATGAGACGTTTTCCTAAATAAAGAAAACTCAAACATTTGCCTTTGGCGTCCAATGATATTCAGTTCATGATACCTGTAGTTTAATCAGCTTCTCGCTACATAGCTACAGCTATTACATTTTGCAGCTTTGGTCAGAAATGCTGCAGCATCAATCACCCACCAATTCTAATCAATGAACCCCCCCCCCAAGTCACAGTGCAATCACCTTTGTCTTTGCCAGGGTATGGCAACTACAGGTTTAGGTGAAAGGTCAAGGACAAGCCTCTGATTGGCAGTGGTGGGATCCAACCCATACCTCCTGAGAGACTGCAGTCTTAATCCTGCACTTTAGATCACTCGGCCACGCTACCAAAAAGGGATTGGTCTTTAACTGCTGTGGTCACAGTTCTGGAAAATGTGACAATGTGGACTTGCAAAAAAGAGGATGTAATTGGCAAACTCTCTTCCGAGGTAGATCTACTGGGAAGCAATGCGCCAAAGTGGAAGTCTTTCTATCTGAGAGCTTACCTTGTCATTGTAGGCTAAATGCTTTTATTCTAAAAAGAGTGATGGAGAAGGACAGTGTAAGTGAGGAAGCCATCACATTCCAGTAGAAAGAACACACAGTTGAGACACTATATTACAGTTTTGAATGACATTGATTCGGAAGAGTTTTTCCAGTAATCTGCCGTAATCCCGATATTGTGGCCACTTATTCGAAGTAGTGGAGCTAAAGATGGCAGTGGTGGGATTCGAACCCACGCCTCCATAGAGACTGGAGCCTTAATCCAGCGCCTTAGACCACTCGGCCACACTACCTCTGTCGCGTGTTCGGACCAGTGTTTTTTCCAGAAGAAAAGACACAAAACGATCAGGTTCTAAACAGTCATTGTTCATACCGACATCAACAAGGAACAGTGCTGCCATCCAGCGCTATTGAGCGCTAAGTGACACTAGCCGCAGTTTCACACTTGTCTCTGCTTTGACGAGAAGTATTCCTAAATCATGAAATGTCAAACATTCTCATTTGGCCACCACTTATATCCAGATAAGGATCACCATAACATTTTGCTGCTCAGTTTTTAGTCAGATATGCTGCAGCATCAATCACCCACCAATTCTAATCAATGAACCCCCCCCCCCAAGTCACAGTGCAATCACCTTTGTCTTTGCCAGGGTATGGCAACTACAGGTTTAGGTGAAAGGTCAAGGACAAGCCTCTGATTGGCAGTGGTGGGATCCAACCCATACCTCCTGAGAGACTGCAGTCTTAATCCTGCACTTTAGATCACTCGGCCACGCTACCAAAAAGGGATTGGTCTTTAACTGCTGTGGTCACAGTTCTGGAAAATGTGACAATGTGGACTTGCAAAAAAGAGGACAAGATTGGCAAACACTCTTCCTAGGTAGATCTACTGGGAAGCAATGCGCCAAAGTGGAAGTCTTTCTATCTCAGAGATTACTTTGTCATTGTAGGATTAATACTTTTATTCTAGAAAGAGTGATGGAGAAGCACAGTGTAAGTCAGGAATTCGTCACGTTCCAGTAGAAAGAACACACAGTTGAGACACTATGTGGGACCCTTTTTCAGTCTTGAAGGACATTGATTCGAATGAGGTTTTCCAGTAATCTGCCGTAATCCCGACCTCAAATTCGCAGTACATGGACATAAAGATGGCAGTGGTGGGATTTGAACCCACGCCTCCATAGAGACTGGAGCCTAAATCCAGCGCCTTAGACCACTCGGCCACACTACCTCCTTTTCCAAGGGGTCGTTTGATTGGACCATTGTGTTATCCAGAAGAAAAGACACCAAACCATCAGGTTCTAAACAGTCATTGTTCATACCGACATCAACGAGGAACAGTGCTGCCATCCAGCGCTATTGCGTGCTAAGTGACACTAGCAGCAGTTTCACACTTGCCTCTGCTTTGAAGAGAAGTATTCCTAAATCATGAAATGTCAAACATTCTCATTTGGCCACCACTTATATCCAGATAAGGATCACCATAACATTTTGCTGCTCAGTTTTTAGTCAGATATGCTGCAGCATCAATCACCCACCAATTCTAATCAATGAACCCCAAGTCACAGTGCAATCACCTTTGTCTTTGCCAGGGTATGGCAGCTACAGGTTTAGGTAAAAGGTCAAGGACAAGCCTCTGATTGGCAGCGGTGGGAACCAACCCATACCTCCTGAGAGACTGCAGTCTTAATCCTGCACTTTAGATCACTCGGCCACGCTACCAAAAAGGGGTTGGTCTTTAACTGCTGTACTCACAGTTGTGTAAAATGTGGCAATGTGGACTTGCAAAAAAGAGGACAAGATTGGCAAACACTCTTCCTAGGTAGATCTACTGGGAAGCAATGCGCCAAAGTGGAAGTCTTTCTATCTCAGAGATTACTTTGTCATTGTAGGATTAATACTTTTATTCTAGAAAGAGTGATGGAGAAGCACAGTGTAAATCAGGAATTCGTCACGTTCCAGTAGAAAGAACACACAGTTGAGACACTATGTGGGACCCTTTTTCAGTCTTGAAGGACATTGATTCGAATGAGGTTTTCCAGTAATCTGCCGTAATCCCGACATTCTGACCTCAAATTCGCAGTACATGGACATAAAGATGGCAGTGGTGGGATTTGAACCCACGCCTCCATAGAGACTGGAGCCTAAATCCAGCGCCTTAGACCACTCGGCCACACTACCTCGGTCGTATGATTGGACCATTGTGTTATCCAGAAGAAAAGACACCAAACCATCAGGTTCTAAACAGTCATTGTTCATACCGACATCAACGAGGAACAGTGCTGCCATCCAGCGCTATTGCGTGCTAAGTGACACTAGCAGCAGTTTCACACTTGCCTCTGCTTTGAAGAGAAGTATTCCTAAATCATGAAATGTCAAACATTCTCATTTGGCCACCACTTATATCCAGATAAGGATCACCATAACATTTTGCTGCTCAGTTTTTAGTCAGACATGCTGCAGCATCAATCACCCACCAATTCTAATCAATGAACCCCCATTTCCATTTCTCAATGGAAATAAAAATGGGGACAAAAGATCAATTTTAATATGAACATCCCCAGGGACCTTTAGCAGACCAGGTACTGTCATGGCAAAGGTGAAGTTGTGACCTTAAAATAGATATAAATACAACCAAAGGTGAATACAAATTCTCTCTTTAAACAATACAAGAACCACCCCCTTTTTTATAACCCCACAACCCCCGCAAATTGTCACAGGACCACGTCCCTCTTGTCCCACTGTCCCTCACTCTATAGTATATAACTTATTCATTGGGAATATGATAACAATAACTAAACTGCTATGGTCACTCTAAGCTATTAGACACAGAGTAATCGTTTGGTGCTATCCTTACAGCCACAGTCATTACACAGAATGGATAAGGAGAGAAAATAATTTCTTCATTTGATTCGCTGTTACCCATTAACACAATTAGGAGTGTGAGCACTTCTGTGTGTGTGTGTGTGTGTGTGTGTGTGTAGCCCACAGCAGTGTGTGCAGCATCTGGAACTCTCCTCTTACTTCTTCTGTGTGTATGTGTCTGTGAGCCTGCACATCCTAGAATATTAGTAATGCATTTCAAGTTCATATGAATGAATGATTCAAATGTTTTAGACCACATTAATACTGAATTACCCAGCAGATCCAAACACACTGATCTAAGAACACTGAGGCCTATTATTGACCCATGTAAAAGCTGATTTAAAACGTTTTATTTAAATTTAAAAAGGTGTGGGCTGTGAAACCAAAACAATGAGCTAAAAGACACTAAAACATTCCATAGAACTCCATAGTTCATACAAAAGTATTGATTAGTGCAGCTTTAAAACTGAGTATTCAATTCATTTCACCTTATTTCACCAGGGTAGTCCACACAGATGATATTGAAACACATACTCACTTTATTGGGTACAGCTGTACACCTGCTCATTAATGCAAATATCTAATCACCCAATCATGTGGCAGCCACAGTAATTGAAGTAACCAGGTGTTACAACAGTGTGCTGCAGAAGAGCATCTCTGAACGCACAACACATGGAACCTTGAGGTGGATGGGCTACAGCAGCAGAGGACCACACTGTTCAGGCTAGTGATGGTGGTGTAATGAATATTTTCTTGGCACACATTAGACCCCTTAATACCAATTGAGCATGGTTTAAATAAAACATCTGATTATTGTTGCTGACCATGTGCATCCCTTTATGGCCACAGTCTACCCAGCTACTAATGGCTTCTTCCAGAAGGATGACGCACCATGACACAAAGTACACGTCATCTCAAGCTGATTCCACCAACATGACAATGAGTTCAGTGTTCTCCTATGGTCACCGATCTCAGTCCAATAGAGCACCTTTGGGATGTGGTGGAACGGGAGATTCAGCCGACAAAGCAGAATCTCAAAGGAATGTTTCCAGCACATGGTTGAATCCATGCCACGAAGATTTCAGGCTGTTCTGGGGCCATAGGGGAATCCTACCCAGTATTCGAAAGGTTTACCAAATAAAGTGACCACTGAGTGTATAAAACAGTAGTAACCGTCTGCACAATCGATCAAGTGTTCTGGTGTTCAGTTTACATTTGAAAGCCTGTGGAATAGTTTGTTCCCTTGTAGACATGTCTTAATTGATTGCAGATAGTAGCACCATAATACTGATAGCTGCTTGTGAATTAAAGTATAGCATTTTTGGCCGAAGGGATCTCCAGGAGATGTGGATCCCACAAGGCCAAAATATGGCACTAAACTATACAATAAAATAAACACTAAAAACCTTTTGCTGTGTAATATAGTAGGATGAAAACCCACACTTGCATTGTACTTCTAACATGAAAATGCATTAGTGTTTAAATGGTTTACCTTGTTTACATTGTATTCATACAGTTTTTATTCCATCCGTGTAATGGTATTCAAACACTGAACAAAAGGAAGGGAACAGTCTTTTAATGTGTATTGATTTGCCACACAACACGTATGAGCTCAAGGATGGATTTGGTTTTAATGTAGCTGGACTATCATGCAAGGAATACTGACATTATGTGTATTAGCAAATGGATGTCTTGTAACCGATATCTGCACCAAAGATGCTCTCTGTTCAAATGCTTTCAGGATGGTCTCATGTCAGTAAGACAACAACATGCACAAATGTTGCCCATCAGCAATGTCTTGTCCAAAACCGTTGCACATCACTGCCTTCAAAAAGAGAAGCAACACTGTGCCTGTAGCACAGCCTGGCCCAAAGCTTTCCACCAATGGGTCATGTTAGTTTAAGGGACGGTGGTGTGTGTGTGTGTGTGTGTGTGTGTGTGTGTGTGTCCTTGTGTGTGTTTGTATGTTGTCTCCTGTCTTTCTGTCAGAGGGGCTGTGAGGAGTTGAGACAGAACACACATCTTTCTCTTTCTCCCTCATCTGATCTCATCTGGTCTTGCTCTCTTTTCGGTGTCTTACACACACACACACACACACACACACACACACACACACACACACTCCTCAACTCAGGTGTGATTAAGCATTCAGGGGTGCTGCCACAATCGCACCGGTGGGTTGATGAACGTCACTGTGTGTGTGTGTGTGTTTGTGCATGTTTGTCTGTGCAAGTGTGTGTGTGTGTGTGTGTGTGTGTGTGTGTGTGTGTGTGTGTGTGGGGGGGGTGGGGACAGAGAGTAAGGGGATATGACAGCTCTGTGTCAGGAGCCTGTGCCTCTAAGGCCAGATTTATTTTATTCAGAAGCATGTTAGCTGACTGGTTTGTAGCCTGCAGTCTGAATCAATATGAGACAAGATGTGCACGCACACACACACACACGTACACACACACACATAAAATAGAAAAGCCCAATATATTATATTGATGACTCTCATTTCCTCACAGTGAATGGATTGTACAATACAGCTTACAATGGGCTACAGCTTGTAAACTAATCTATTTATATTTATGTACAGCATGTGGGTGTATGCATCTGTGCCCATTTTGTACACTCTTGTGTGTGTGGGTTAGTGTGTGTACCTCATTGTTTTTCTTTGTACAGGACACCAGTGCCAAAGGAGAGGTGTGTTTTCCTTTGTTATTCTGCCGGTGCATCCTCAGAATAAGTGTGTGTCTTAACTGAAAAAACAAAAGGAGTGAGAAAAAGACAAAGAATTACACGGCCACGCACGAAGCAAAGTTGTTTTTTTATTCCATGTTTTCATGTGTACTGAGTTCATTCCATTATTCAAATGCGCCATATTTTATAAAACCTTAATGAACTTTGGATCTGCCCATTAAAGTTAAAGACTTTTTTTCCTCAGCCGTACAAGAAGCTCTGACTCTTTACAAATGTATGCAGAAGTAACACTGCAGAGCATTTGATCATTTCATGCTGGTAAGTATCTTTTCTTGTCATGCGGGATGCTGAGGTTTGATTCCCTGATGGAGTACAGATCATTGTTTTTATGCAATTTCCCCACAGGGATCATTAAAGTTTCATCTCCCCTCACGTCACATACCTACAGTAAAATTCCGATGGTAAAACACATTCAGGACTGCAGCTCTACTGTGACAGTTTCAGGCTCTCCTGTGAGCAGGTCTTGACAGGGGGAGTCATCAAAGGTATATTTTTGGGTTGACAGCCAGCTGGTGAGGTTTGAGCTTGTCCTTCCATGTCTTCTCATTCTCTAAGAAAAGTGAAACACATTGAGTAGTTACAGAGCATTTCCCCCTAATGTCACAGCGAGGACACTACACTTATTTTATGCTTGTGTCGCTACCAGCAGAGAGGGTCATACATAGAGGTTACTGCTTGTGTACATTTGACCAATTAAACTTTATTTTTGCATGGCTGCCACCTGAGGTAACGACAGCTCAAGTCTGTGTGAGCCCTTGGTTTCTAGATACTTCTAAACTAAACCTTTGGGTAAAACCACAGTCATTCATTGCAACTGCAAAGAAGAGGCTATAGAGCTAAAAACAACAAAAAGAATTGAAACAGGACCCATTGAAGATACCACAACAAAACAAAGTGAAGATACGGTTTATGCACATATACAAGGGATAAAAATTACATTGTGAAGAAAATCCCACAAACAATGCCTTTAAGGCGATACATAATGCATGAAGAAAATAATCCTTGAAGAAAATAATCCAACAAATGCAAAACATTTTTCTGAAGTTTAAATAAGCTTTGAGTGAAACACAATAGCATTTTCGTTAAAGAGACATAAGATAAAAGATGGAACAGAAAGAGTATGGGACACAAAATGTTCCTTCTAAGTTAATAAGAGAAGTTGCATATTAGGGAAAGCTTTTCACTATTCCATTCATTAAACTAAAACGTAACTTTTTCCTAATCTTCTCATGATATGTGCAGTTTAGGAAGAAGTTCAGCAGCGTCTCCAGCTCTCCTTCGGAGTGTGCCCTCCCTAAGCAGCCAGCTCTGCTTGTGTCGGCCTGTTTCTACAGCCAGGCTCGCTTATTGTCAAGGATTTCTCCGTTTAGAGTCACTTGTGGCTGGCAGCTAATCTGCCATAATGTGTTACCGAATTAGGGCCAAATATTTTTCCAGTTTTGTAACTTTTTTCAAATATATTTGTTTAACTGTGTTATAGTTTGTTTGGGTCAGAATTGTCTGATGTATCAGTTGAATATTGGGTGTGTTAGTACCATGCGTTTTAGCAGGTGCTAATTCAAGACTTACAATGTCGACAAATGCTTATACTTACTTATACTTATACTTATATGGTCTATACGTCTTTTCTCCTTTTCTTTTCTCCTTACTCTGTAATGCTCAGAGGCTTTAATCAGAATCATAAATACTTTATTGATCCCTGAGGGGAAACTCTTTTGCTACAGCAGCTCACTGTCACGTCAGTGCACACAGGAATAGAAATACTAGGTAAAAAAAACATTATACACTATAATACAGGTCAGAAAATAAATTAAGTACCAAGTGGGAATAAGTATAAAATAAAATAAGTGTGAAATACAAAGTGGGTTTACGGGTTGATGATAATAATATGGTATAAAGTAATAGTGCATGAACTGCCAAGTTAAGTGTAGCTTATATATAATGAGACGGAGGATATTGCACAGCAGTAATAGAGGTATGAATAAATATCAATATCAATAAATAGGGAATTTAAGTATATTGCCCAGGAGTATTAACACAGGATATTGCACAATTATGTCAAGTATTGCATAGATGTAATGATCAATGTCCAGTTTAGTGACTTAGGGTCATACAGACTGACACTTAGAGGGAGGAGTTAAAGAGTTTGATGGCCACAGGCAGGAATGACTTCCTGTGGAGCTCTGTGGTACTTTTTGGGGGGATGAGTCTTCCGCTGAAGGTGCTCCTTTGCTTGACCAGCACATCATGGAGTGGGTGGGAGACACTGTCCAAGATGGCATGAAGTTTGGCCAGCATCCTCCTCTCTGACACCACCGCCAGAGAGTCCAGCTCCACCCCCACAATGTCACTGGCCTTACGGATCAGTTTGTTGAGCCTGTGAGCGTCCGCCTGTTAGCGTGTGCATATTTATGGATCCTGCTGATTTGTTGGCTTTCCTTTGCTTCTTGTGTGATTTGCCTATATGGGCCTGTATGTATTCAATGCATCTCTGTATATCCTTATTCGTTATCTTAAACTTCATTAAAAAAAATGGTAATTTTTCTAATTAGCCAATCACTTTTTTCAGATGACATATAAATAGCTTGTGCTGACAGATCATAACAGGCTTGATAGAGCTGCAGAACTATCTTAATGATGATTGACAGATAAAAAGATAGACACTTCAACACCATACAAGGTGCCTCTGCAAGTATTTGAATGTGTGGAGTGGAGGCGAAGAACTACACAGTTTGAAGTACTATAGTTGTTTTGTAAGTGAAGATTGTAGAAGAATTTGGGACATGCTTCACATTAAATCCCTGAGTGGACTAAAAATGATGTTACATCCACTACATGTCACTAGTGGGTGATTTCTTGAAATACTGTATAACAAGCTGGACATGTTTAGTTGAGCCTAAATTTTGCACAGTGTGGCTTCAGTATGTCAGATAACGTTTTGTAGTTTCCACCACACTCAAATCCCATCAATAAGTCTTCACAGTTTTGGTATTTGAGTTAGAAAGTGTAAAAATAGCTTTGTCTTGTCAGTGTTGTTTACTGACAAGCGGATTATCATCTTCTTTAAATCATCTCCTGAAAATAGAGGTAAATTCAAATTTTAGTGCATTGAAAAATATTTCAAAAGTAGCTCCACCTGAGAATTTGAATAAGTAGCATTTCAAGACTGTAAAAAAGTCAGTCCAAATAATCCACGAAAGACTTTAATGAATGTAAAATGAATTACAACTTTCAGTCTTTCAGACTTATAATAAGATGTAATGTTGTTGTTGTCTTTAAGCTTCAAATGGATTTATATGATCCTTTATCTCATGTTATCATATCCCATGTCCTAATGTTATGTCATTTTGTGTCCACAGGTTTGATGCTGAAACTTGACCACCAATACACATTTTTAGCTATGTTAGCAGCATTGGATGGCAATGTCGGTCTGTCGGTCCACTTTGGTCCAGACTGAAATATCTCAACAACTTTTGGATTGATTGCGATGACATTTCGAACAGACATTCATGGTTCCCAGAGGATGAATTCTAATGACTTTGATGATCCCCTGACTTTTACTCGAATGAGTTTGGCATTTTTGTTTTTTATTGAAATAAACTCAACAAGCATGTTAGTATGTTGACATTAGCATACAGACTCACAGAGCTGCAAGCATGGCTATAGACTCTGACTACTACTTCTTTACTAAATAATGCATCTATTAAATCAGACTATTTAACTCATCATGTTCATCTTTCATCAGGGAATAAGGCCATAAGTGTAAGCCTCATAATACTCTATTTATATACTGCACTTACTGAAGCATGTATGTAAATGCCTTACCATCCCTGATAGCAAAGAAAGACTGGGCCAGATCTGAACCGAATCCATCATAACATCTGGCCCGGAGAAGGCAAACAGATCTGGGCCGTTCTGCATTTTGAGGCCGGCCCAGATCTGTTTGTCTCTGTAACGGAATGGGTCCATATTGCAGATCCATACCTAACACGGCCACCTGCTGGCACAGATCCGTTATGAGTTGGTCTTTTCATCAGACCCAAATGCATTACAAATTCACCAGACATTTCCTTTTTTTTTTTTTTCTTATTGTAAAAAAGCACATTCTTGCATGATATTGGTTTGTATGTAGAAGCACAAAATTATTATTTGCTCATTTAGAACAGGACAAACTGTAAGTAAAAGGAAAAAGGATTCCCATCAGTCATGCTTGAAAGGCACATTTTATTTTTCTTTGGAACAAGATAAAAACCATGGAAACATGGCAGCCAGACAGCTCCATCAGTAAATGAACAGAGTGATTGAAAGCTTTACGTCTGGTGGATTTATTTGGTTTCTCATCTTACAATATGACACATGAAAACATAAAATATTGACAATTCTGACAACTCATAAAGTTATGAGGTTATGAGACAACATGTTTTGGGAAGAGCTGTTGCATGTAAAACAATATACATTTAGTTGAAGGGTAGTTTATGTTCAGTGAAAACTGAACTGAAATTTGGCACAGCCTCCGTATCTGCGCTTGCAATCTAAATGTAATCACAGGGGGGAGAAGTCGAACATTTGTGAAGTACTGATACCAAAAGAGCTTTTAAATAAAACAACACAACAGAGCACAAAGCTGTCAGGTTCTATCAAGAACTACATGATGCCTAACAAAGACAGGTGGTATTGCTCTCTGGACCTTATCCAAAATGCCTATAAAGCATTTATGAAGATATGTCAATAAGCCTCCTCACCCTGAGTCCTTTTAACCACAGTCAGACTTCACTATTTCATAGAAACATGAAGAGAGCTGAAAGTGATTTGATACCTTTTTTTCAAGAGGTTACATATAATACGTATAATTACCTTTGTTGAAATGTATACATCAACTCCGATTAGTCTTAACACACACATCAATGACTGTTGTATTTGTAATGAAGTGTAACTATAATTATTTTGGCTAACTGTCTTTATAATTTATATTTTTTAAATATTCATAGCCCTGTGTGTATTGTAATATCCGTTTGGTGACAACAGTTGCGCTAGTGCTTTATTCATTCTGACTGAAGATGTTCCTTCGCTCTCAATTTGTTTTCATATAGGCACTAACAGCATGTGACAAACATGAATTTTACATGTATTTTGAGCCTACACTGGTAAAACCTGACCTATTTTTAGTACTTTGAGTAAGTGGGTTCAGAGTGGACCACAAAGCTTGTTTTCAATAATGAGTGATAATAATGAGCCCCAATAATAACCCTAATCCTGTCTATGTGGTGGTATAATAGTTTGGGACTCCATGATTTTCTAAATTGTTCTAAAGAAAATGTTATTTTTGTGATACCGATTCTGAACAGGAAATTGGCTTTGGGCTTGTTAAACTCAACAGGAAGGTGAAAGTGCAGCATCAGCAGCAGAACTGTACCCCTGGAGTTGGCAGGGATTCAGTGATTACAATTATTTACACTTACACTTTACAATAAGGCCCCAAAAGCAGTTATTAAATAACAAACTATAAACTAACGGCCAATTAATTATAGTCAAGTAAGTGAATTAGGGACAACAATAAAAATAAATGTGTCTGTGGAGAACATAAAGACTTAAAGATCATACTGTTTTTGTTTGTTTATTTGCTACAATGTATGTCTAAGTTCAACCAATAAGTGATTATTTCTGTTTTATTTAAAAAAAAAATAGTTTTAGAGGCATGACAAGGTAAAATTATGTAGCAGCTTTCCAATTTCACACAGCACATAAGTAGTTTATAATGATAATAGCGGCAGATTTACCACTCAAATTCATAGTCATTTTGGGAACAATGGGTCCTTGATTTCAACAGAAGCAGACAAAAGCAGATCTCATTTCTAGCCGGCAGCCGGCGATGTTGCTGGCTGAAACGACGGCTGTCACTAGCTGATTTTTTTCAGCTGCAGATAGCTAGCTAATTAAGCTGACGTTAGCTGCTCCATGCGTCAGTTGAAAACAATCTTTGAGGCTGAAATACAACACAGTGGATGTGCTGGTTGTGAACAGGGCAACTTTGTTTAGCCGTTCAGTGTCTTGCCTAAGGATACTTCGACATGTCAACAGGAGGAGGAGCTGGGGATCCACCCACCAGCCCTGTGATCAGTGGGCGACCCACTCTACCTCCCTAACAGCTCGATGCACAAAACATGTGGGAAATCCAAAGCTCGTCAGGATCTGTCATGCCTAGTTATGGTTGCTAAGCTGTGATTGGATAATTGCTGTTTGGGGGAGGGGTTTAGCGAACAGCTTTTCTTCAAAGGAAAAAAGCAAAGATTTGAGAAAGGTTTGAAAGAGATACAATACTTTTGTGTGGCAAATGTCTGTTTTCATATCCTGTTAATCATCTCATGACCCATCTTTTTAGGTTTTGACCTCCCAAACCGGGAGCCACAGAAACCTAAATGACCAACAGCTATTGTACTTTGATTTAACCGTTCGATTATTGAGGACACAATGTGAGTCGTTCCTCTGTGACTACTCAGGATTTTGTATACTTTATCACAAATTATTGCCATTTACTTGTTTCCTAAATATGATTTCTTAAATGTGTTTTCAGCAATGTCCTGTCCACTAAGCACTGTCCACTTCTACCGCAAAGATTTTCTTAGCCTGCAAGCTTGCTCCTCTGCCCATTAAGAAACTGCCACTGCTACTGTATGTTAGAGGGCCAAGCATATTTCTGTAGACTGCGGGGTCATGAGGGGCTGAACCTTTAACCTTACAGTGACAGGGCTGACACTCTAATCACTATAGGCCTCCATGCTGCCACTGTGCTTTCAGTGTTCATTTA
Source organism: Siniperca chuatsi (assembly GCF_020085105.1). Taxonomy (NCBI): domain Eukaryota; kingdom Metazoa; phylum Chordata; class Actinopteri; order Centrarchiformes; family Sinipercidae; genus Siniperca; species Siniperca chuatsi. The sequence continues at coordinate 24,455,335 of NC_058049.1, forward strand.
TACTGACTCTGTATGTGCATCTGTGTGTGTGTGTGTGTGTGTGTGTGTGTGTGTGTGTGTGTGTTTGTATAAATAAAAGAGTGCTACATAAAACCTAATTTTCCATCTGCCATTTGTTTAAAGATGTGGTACAGAGAAGGAAAGCAGCAGGAGTAATAACTTGTTTGTTTCTGCCACAGTGGGACTCTGAATAGAAAACAACGTGCATACACATCATGAAGATTGCATAAAGCCCCATGCTATGAACAACCGAATACTTGTGCTTTTATTCCATATTGAAATAGCATTATGATTGATGTAGAAATCACTGTTGTAAACTAAAAGTCTATTCTATTTCCACTTTATGGTAGTACATTAATTTGCCCTATAGCATCATCATATTATTAATATATATACAGTATATATGACTCAAATAACATAAATATGTTGATTGCACTAAATTTTCTCACATTCACTAATAAAACAAGGGGAACCCTTCCCACCGTCACTCATATCACAAAATAAATAGAACAATATAAACACAATGTTACTGTGGGGAATATATTTAAAGCACGATGCAGCCTGATCATGTGCGATATATCGGCGCGATATAGTGGCGCTTTCAACAGGTGAAATCAAACGGTGAACTATAAATCAAAACCTACACCATAGGTATCTACAGCGGGACTCCCATTCACTCCTTGCATCAAGTATAAATTCAGCCCAACCAATACAGTAAACTACCATGTGCAGCAGGCCACATGCCTCCCACCAGCCTGAGTGGAACACCTTAACACAGCATGCAGAGATTGAAAAATGCATTAAAACTAGTATGCATGAGCGGAGAAGTCGAAATAGATAGCTAAAAGTAATGGAGAAATGGTTGAAATATGTGGGTATATAATTTTTTATACAGCACTTCAAAATCAGAAATTAGAATTGCTTTACAAATGGCAGGTAGAAGGCAATAAAATAATTGAAGTGAAATGTCCAGTATGAATTACTGAAAAAAAAAAAGAGACCAGGCCTAAACATCAACAACACCAGGATCACTCTGTCTTGTATGATAAAACTATAGCAATATTTGAATATCAGGAACATGACGAGTAGTGTCGATGATGGGGTACGTAAGCTCAACTGACAGGGCTGTGGGGGTAGGGCAGCCAAAAAAGGGTTGGGAACCGCTGCTCCAGCCCATAATCCACTCCTCGTCTCGACTCTGGTGGAATGACATTTCCACTTGAGGCTCAGCAGAGTCTATGCAATTTCTATTTCAATGTACTTTTTCAAAAAAGTGGTGTGCCTACATCACCTTCTCCTCTCTGAATCACACTCCCTTTGCTGCTCTCAGTCTAATTACCATGATTATAGTCACAGGAGTGCTGTCTGGGCACTGAGATCCAGACTATTGCTTTATTTTTGGTTACTTATAATTTTGGTGATGTTGAACTTTAAGCTTATAGTGACAAAAAATCGTGACAAAAAAATTTCACTTCCTCCACTCTCCCACTTCCCTCACCTCTCCTGTTCGCCCCCATCTTTTTCCCCCTCCTCTCTCTCCTTACTTTTTTCCCTTGTCCTCATCATTCCGTCCACACTCAGTGATTAATTATTGCTGCTCAGTGTCAGTCTTTTTATAATATTAGCATTATCTTTTCTCCCTCTCATCACTCTCTTCCCCTAACCTCTCGCCCTTCCTTCCCTTTCCTCCTCTCGTGTCATTTTCATCTTTTCCTCTCCTCTCATTTTCTCTCCTCTCTTGCCTTTTCTGTATCTCCCCCTCTCTCTGCTCTGCATCTCTTTTTTCTCTCCCTCCATTCAAGGTGATTAATTATTTCTGCCCTGTGTGCTGTCCCCTCTCCCTTCTTTAAAAATCATTATCCAATCTTTTATTAACACCATTTGGGCTTATCTGTGCTAAGCCATTAATAGCTTGGCGTTTTCTTTGCTGGAAAAATTAGGGCAATTGCTCTCTAGGCTACACTTGAGAATCACTTAACTTGAATTTAAAAGTCGGAGGGTTGAATTTGTATTTCTTATGACCATCTAATTCCAAATGTTCTTGGAGAGTTTAAGCTGTAAATGTACTTGGATATAGATCAACGTATGTTTACTCAGGAGGAAATAACAATAGGTGTCAGGCCACAGGGGCAATACCTTGCTCATTATTGGGCCCTGGTTGCTATCAATTTTTAACAGGCCAGACTACTTCAAAATTGCTATGTTATGCTATACAGGGGCTGGACCCAAAAACATGACTAGGACAGTGGAAGTGAAGTAGGTTCCGTTTATTTCTAGGAAACACAATGAGGAACCAGGAGTGTGGAGGTAATGCTGGAAGCCGGTCGACTGGAGGCAGACAGCAGACCGACACGAGGCTGGGGAGAGCGGGCAGGCTGAGGCAGGAACAGCGGTCTGGGGTGGAGCAGATGAGAGCTGTGTGAGGTCCTCCTAGGAAACAGGTGGGCAATTTGGAGGCAGGTGACACAATCGAATCTGGGCACTGGGAGTCAAGGGGTTAATCTGGCGTACAGATAACATACAGGTAAATCTCTGCTAAGGTAGTCAGCAGCCAAGGCGTAATACCACAAAGGTAAATGGACGAAGACTGGTGAGAAGAGCCGGGTAGATATACTGTCAGGTGTGATTGTGGATGGAGAGCAGGTGAGCAGCAGCAGATGGGTAGCAGGTGTGTCAGTTGCTGATTGGCAGTTCCTCGGAGGCCGTGCCCCACAGCACACACACAAAATTACCGACCTATTTCAAAATACTTGAAAAACTTGTGGCTAAGCAACTTCTTGCTGCTGTGGAAGATGTCAATATCTTTGAAACCTTCCAATCTGGTTTTCGTCAGCATCACGGCACAGAGACTGCCCTTCTTAAAGTCACTAATGACCTTTTGATGACCACTGATGCTGGCATGTGTTCCATTCTCGTACTGCTTAAATTTGAGTGTTGCTTTTGACACAATCAATCATGGCATTTTATTGGACAGACTGAGGAAATGGGTGATCATATCGGGCACCGTACTGAGTTGGATCAAATCCTATCTTTCAGACAGAAAATTCTGTGTGTCCATTAACAACCATAGTTCGTCATTTGCTACTGACATGTATGGGGTGCCTCAAGGGTCAATTTTGGGACCAGTTTTATTCTCTCTATATATGCTCCCGCTAGGTAATATAATGTAATATACAGTTGTACGTCCCTGTTAAGCCAAAGGACCTCAATATGCTGAGTTCATTACAGGAGTGCCTAGTAGATATAAGAAACTGGATGTCAAACAATTTTCTTCAGTTAAACTCAACCAAAACAGATTTTTTGTTATTGGCTCCAGTAACACAAACAGTCAAATACTGCCATCTACTGGGGACCTGTCTGAGTACATAAAGCCTGTTGCTAGAAATCTTGGCATCTTGGCTTGTTTGACTAATTTAAGCTTTGAGCAGCACATTAAAAGACTTGTACAAACTTGCTTTTATCAACTAAAGAACATTGCCAGAATTCATCCTATTGTAAGTTTTAAAGACACAGAAACTATTTTACATGCTTTTATCTCATCACGCCTGGATTACTGTAACAGCCTTTTTACATGCCGGAATAGAAAAACTGTAGACCGGCTCCAGACAGTACAGAAATCAGCAGCCAGGCTTTTAACCAGAGTAAATAGGTTTGAAGACATCACCCCAGCTGTAGCCTCTTCACACTGGCTTCCAGGACATTTTAGATTTGATTTCTAAATGACCCTGCTCACTCCTTGAGATCCTCTGGCAGGGGCCTTTTATGTGTTCCAGACTCTCGGCTGACGACCAAGGGGACAGAGCTTTTGAAATAAGCGCCCTGAGGCTCTGGAACACCCTGCCCGAGGACATACGTCAGGCTTAGTCAGTGGCTTCTTTTACATCTAAGCTTAAAACGTACTTTTATCGCACCACCTTCCCTGATTTCATCTGATTCTAGTTTTTATTATTTATTGTGGTTCGTTTAATATTTTACTGCTGTGTTTTATTGGTTTTTATGATTATGTTTTAAGTGTTAAGCACTTTGTAACTTTGTTTTGATAAGTGAATAAATAAAGATATTATTATTATTATTATTAAAGATACATTAAGCAGATAAGAGCAACTATCCATCTTGACAACTCATTTTGTCTGTATTATGTTGTCATTATTTGTTTCTATGTGAACAAATCTTCAAACAGAGAGTGAGAAAACTTGTTTCTAATGAAAATCAGTGTTATATTTAAGAAGCTGGATGTGCATGTCATGCATGAAGGATATGTCAGACACCTCTGATTAGATTATGATGAAACCTGGAGAAATGATGCATTCCTACAGGATATTTTCACTCTTACACTGACTGACACAACCTGCCTGAGCTACAAAAAACAAGGTGTTGATATGATGGATGGATTAGTATTCAAACTGTTATTATTTTGGATTGTTAGATTAGAGGACAATGTTGGACAGTTGGTCCACCACTTTGGTCCACACTGAAATATCTCAACTACTATAGAGGTTGACATTTTGTGGTTTTTTAGTGAAATGTCTTGACATCACAAGATGGATTGACCTGAAATTTGCTACAGAATCTGATATCCATGGTCCCCAGAGGATGAATGACACCGACTTGCTCTCTGACTTTTCATCTAGCGCCACCAGCTGGGTTTTGTCCGATACTTTGGTTTATGACCAAGTACTTGCAAAATTAACTAATTCCCACATTCCCATCAGACTCAATTGTACTTTGTATTTAGTGCATATTAGCAAATGTTAGAATGCTAACACGCTAAACTAACACGGTGAACATAGTGAACATGAGTCTTGTTGGATTATAATCCTGTTATAGGCCTATTTTGTATTTCTACCAGCTGTTGTGATTTTCTGTTCATTTCTTCCCACCTGCAACTCTTATGCCACGGCCAGCCGACCAAATGAGGTGATCTGGAGGAACATGGCTGTTCCTCAGTTTTTTACTATGGCACTTGTTTTTTGGTGGGGAGGATTTTCATTTTCAACCGTTACTGATGTGTGCTTGAACTGTGACACTTGATGCTAAATAAAATGAGTTATTAAGATGGATAATGTTTCACATGAACTCATATTGGATTTATTGCTTATTTTGCTTTTACAGCTGGTATCACAGTAACTTATAAAGTCAAAATGGATTTTTATATCAATGAGAGGTACAAGTGAAAGTGTTGTATTTAATTTTTATTAATTGTGCAAATTCAGTAAAATCACGTGTCATTCTATGGGTGTGTTCGGAATTGCATACTAGCGCACTATTCATACTAAATATGACGTCAAACTGAGTATGTAGTGCATTCCAACTGCATAGTATGTGGATTTTGTGTACGTGAGAAATGCCCCGATGCATACTAGATTAGCAGGAATTTCTGAATATGCACCATGACCTTACTACACATACTCAACCGCCCCAAAATGCATTGCATCTCTTCAGACTGTCCAATGACGGACTGTGAGGCAGACGGTTCTTAATTCTTTATTCTTCTTTGAAATCAAACGTGAAACACAAACAATAGCCTTTATCGCTTTTTCACCCTTTTTCTTTAATTTGCCTTAAGATAATACTGGAAAATATTACATTGAGTGAAAGACATAATGTTGATTTACATTTGTGACAAACAATTTTCATTCAACGGTAGCTTGGACCAGTAATGTTGTGATCGATACAGTCATGTGATGCGGAGAAGATGTATCGCTTGAGTATACTTCAGTGTGAACAATCTGCTGGTAATGGCATACTTAATCGGTCATTTAGTAGGCAGTATACAGTACATAGTGATTGAGTATGTGGTAGGCAGTACGTTAGCATGTGATTTCGAACACAGCCTATGTATGCTGGGGAAATCCAATGACAATAGTCTCAATTCAGTCCACTGTGATTTGCAAGACAACAAAATATGCAATAAGTCAAGGTAATAAAGGCAGTATACTGTAGATACAGGCTCATTACTTTCACTTTATGGTTGAGAATCATTTAACTTGGACTTCCAGGGACAATCCACTGTAAAACAACATTTAGTCCATTTACTAGAGCTGGAGGCTGTTGCACAATATGTTCACTGTAGCTGTTTCCATAAAAAGTGAATTTCACAACATTTGGACTTCAGGGATGGATGATGTTATTATGATGCAGCCTACTTAACTTAGATGTAAAGCCTAGACATTTACACCACAGTGCTTAATGTGTTTGAGAACAGCTTTATGTTGGGCAGTGAAGGGGTACGTTATCACTCTCATAGTGAAGAAGCATTCAATCTGCAACTGTGCCGTTTTAACATGTGGGTGCATTCACTCTGGGACATCACAGCTATTGATCATGCTTTCTAAAATGGTAAAACACAGTTACAGTGCGGACAGAGCTCATGATAACGTGGAAACATTTGGACATTTCCAAATTTCCAGCGAGAATGGAAAAAGAAATATGAAATATGAAAATATGAATAAAAGGAGTGTGTTGTGTGTGTGTAACCTTGATACAGTACGTGTGTAGATCGCACTGACATTTCCAACTGCAGACTGTTTAAGAAAAAGTACATTTAACAGAAGCACCTGGAGCACACTCACTCTCCGATTCTCTCTCCCTGTGTGTGTGTGTGTGTGTGTGTGTGTGTGTGTGTGTGTGTGTGTGTGTGTGTGTGTGTGTGTGTGTGTGTGTAAGTGACCTCTGTGCGGAACTTCCTCTAGTGTCCACAGCATAATTAGATGGAGCTGAGACCATCTGCAATACATCCATCACTGACACTCGCACGCACACACACACACACACACACACACCTCTGCACCTGCAATGAAGACAGAGCGAGCGAAAGAGGCCATAGTCCACCTCGAATCAAGTTAACTCAGACATATCCAGGTTAAAGGAAATTAATATTTGCCGTATGCTGCTCTCACAGATTCTAACTCAGCAGCTCTCACCTGTCTGGACTGGCATGCCTGGAGACTTAAATGTCAAGACAATCAACCAATCTATAGCAAACACATTGCATTAACATCATGAAAGTAGATGGTTTTTCATAGTTCAGTGGGTAAGGCAAGACACAAACACTGCCAGTGTCAGGGCTTCATTTCCCTCAGGGGCCTCCTGTACTGAAAATGAATGTAGTCACAGCACTGGAAGGTAGCTAAACATTCCCGTTATGTGGCAAATCCTTCCTGAATAGCAAACAAAACAAGTCTGAACTGTTAGAAATGTAACCTGTGAGCAAGTTGTGCCCACTATTCTGGGACGTGTCCATTCATTGTTCTGTATCTGGTGCATTATTTTGCCAGATACTGTGCACGATTTTTTTATTGGTTCTCATAAACAAGACAGAATGACAGTGACTCCGTGGATTCATGAGGGCAACGCATGCTGGCCAAGTCGCAAAGCATTGTGGGTGTCATTTGACTGACCATTTCACACAACAAACTTGCTGTGCAGATCATAGATGTATTAAAGTTACTCTGTGGAGTTCTTGACCTCTAGTTGGCCTATGCAGCAGTTTTTTTTTATATACAGTCCTGCCAATGGTTTCACACTACTGATAGGCAGGTGGCGATAACGAATGTAGCAATTCACCAACAAAGTGAGTAAACATGACTGAACAATGCAGGTTTGAAACTTTTAAGAAAAGTTGGCTTTGCGAATGTTTTATGAGGAAGGAAATGCATTCAACACAACTCAAGGATACACACAATGCATTTTAGACTTCAGAGGAAAGTCCAACATGGACTGAAACGTTTGCACTTTTGTACTCTATGCACATTTTTTCACTGTCTGTACAGCCCTGTAATGTATCAAATAGAAATATTTAAAATCCAGACTCTGGTCTGAATCCTTTTTTTGTTCTCTGTGTGCAAGTCCTCACTTGCTGCGCTGTAGTTTTCCCCTGACTACTGCACCAGAGAAGAAGACAAACAAAGGACAGCTTTTTTTAAGGCGCAGCTCAAGCCTTGCGAATCAAAAGTACCTTTTGGGCCAGCGTGTGCGTCCACGTTAAGCTGCCGGAAGTTGACATACCAAATGTAGCCACTACGCCAAAATTGCCACACAGCCCAGCGCCGCTCCCGGTCCTTGTCTGGGGGCTGGGTACTGTCTGTACCCAGCCCCCAGACAAGAACCGGGTACTGACAAGGTTTGTGCTTTTCTGGAATGCTCACTGTTTTGACATATATCAAGCATCCCCAGTGTGTACTGCTCTTTTGCTGTTGTTTGCCATGTTGCAACTTGCACAACAATTCAAATAAAAATGCAAGCAGTTCCAGCAAAATGTATAGAACATGGCTAACATCAGCTGTAATATCACATTTGTCAGCTAGAGGCACTAAATGAAAATACTTTATGAATTAATGAATGAGAAGTTTTCTGTGTAACCAAATAAAGTGGCACATTGGCAAAATAAGAGAAGAAATTCTTGCATGGGGTGTGGAACGGGCTTCAGATTCAAAATGAGGAAACCCAATAGCATGAGCATAATCTGCGTAATGTACCAACTGTCATAGTTAGCCACTATGGCCCCTGATCCTTTTGTCCTCTTCTGTATCTGCCTTCCCCTGTGTTTCCTGGCGGTCCCCTGTCCGTCTTGTTTGTGTGTGTGTGTGTGTGTGTGTCTGGGTTCTGGGCTGGTTTCCAGATCTCCCGGCTGCTATTGATTACCGGCACACCTGATCATCATCATCATCATCAACCACCACAGTTATCTACCGGGCTCATCCACACTTCCAGCGCCAGATCGTCTTTCGTACCCAGCACACGCGTTATACGTAACGGCTCAAGTAAGATACCTGTTGAAGTTTGTCTGTACTTACCTTATGGTAACATTGTCTGTCTGCGTTGTAGACCTCTGTGCTGCCGGTGATCACTTCCCTGTGCCACGGCCATCGGACTCTAGTCTCAGTCTCAGCGTGTCTTCACCCGATCAGCCCAGCCTTCAACCACGCCAGCCAGTCCAGAACCCGCTTCCCTGGTCTCCGCTCAACGCACCACTCTCCAGCCTCCGTCCAGTCCGGTCGAACTCTCCGTGCTACAACGCACTTCGCCAGACACGCCGCGATCTCCTGATCTTTCCACACAATAAAACTGTTCAGACCTTGATCAGCTCTGTCCGTGTGTCCTGCTTTTGGGTGCCAAGTTCGTTCCACATAACACCAACACAATCAAATGTTTACAGGAGTACAGACGTTAGCCAGACTTCTGGGCTCAGTCCTTTGGTGTCCTCTTCAAGTATGTGTCCCTCATTGTCACCACCTTTTGCACCATTCAGAATGACAACGATTACACTGGCTTCTCTACGATTGCACAGAAAGCACACGCTGTAATAGAGTTACACCGGTTCGTGGCGGGTCAGCACATCAAAGAGTGGATTTTCATTACAGTTACAGACAAAGAGAAAGAAGAAGGCGGGGAGAGACAAACTTTGAGACAGACCGAAAAAAAGACAAGAAAATGAACAGCAGAGCAAGTTAAGCATGGACATCGCATAAAAGGAAAACACAGCTTCAACTTTCAACCACAGACAAGTAGTGGGACGTGCAGGAC